>NW_020450711.1:393895-468046 GCF_003343035.1 Apteryx rowi
GGCCCGGCTCGCGGTGTCGGGGCCGCCGCTGCGGCGCCGCTTGCCCCGTTGCACCGCGTGCCGGCGCCGCGCAGGGCACAGCCGCCGTCGGGGCCGGCTGCGGGGCGCCCTCCTCCCCTCTCTGCGCGGGGCCGAGGGGCGCAGGTGGCCGTGCGGGGCTGGGGCACGGGCAGGTGGCCGGCCGGGGAGCTCCTAGGGGGAAGGGAAGGAGATTCCAGGTCGCGCTTTTTCTTTCTTTCTTTCTTTTTCTTTTCTTTTTTTTTTTCTTTTAAGCAACCCTTTCWCAGCCGCAATAGCTACACTCTGCTGTGCACCTGTAGTTCTGGGAAATGGTTCCTCTTAAATCACTTAAACAGAGACATTTGCCTAGGTGCAGCCAATACTTTTTCCTTAAAGCTGTAACAAACCGTAGTGGTGCAGCTAATCCACTTAATTCTTTATATGCAACTTATCTGAGATGTGCACAGTTTAAGTAAGTGCTTGTTTATCCTTGTTGAGGCCTCTTTTTGTGGAATGGGGCAAAGAATCAGTAAGCAAATGTGTGAATGAAACCAGAAGGACTGTACCTATTGCTGTCTGTTCCTAGACTTCTGAATTTAAAAAATGCTTTAGTGTCAATTGGCACTRTATTTTATACAAAGATAAAACTCAGAGGGTAAGAAACAGAAAAATACATTATCCTTGTTACCACATCTTGATGATACAGAAAACATTTATAAATTTTTATGTATCCACTGTTCTCTCAAGATACAAGGTCCCATTTTTGCAACTAAAATCTAAAGCAAAGGGTTTCCATCCTATTTTAAACAATATCACATAAACATGGATCCATGTTTCTGTGCCATTTGCACAGTCTGATTACCTCTTATGGTCGGATACTATATTTATTTCCCAGTGTTCTGCAAATTACACATTTTTAGAAACATACAYTTTATAAAGTTGTGTAAAGAGTGTGAAGACATGAATGTGATTTTCCACTTACTTATTCCACATAAGTGTTGTGTAGTTCTATGCAGGGATAAGCAATATCAGAATTGGGCCTATGGTGATAAATGAGAGATTTTAGTTGGTATATTGCAGCAAGTTTCTCTACTTGTTTTTTATACAATGTTTGGCTTTGGATGACTGCAGCTGCCATCTGTTAATAAGTTAAGAACAGAAATATACATCGGTTACAAACAGAGACCTAATTTTTCACTTGAGAGTTGAAGATGTGTAACAATCTATAACCCTACCTTTGAGATCTGGTAATGTGTACCCARCTCTGTCAGGCTTTTCCTAGGACAGAAAACTCACAATAGAGCTACAGCTCATTCATGCTGTTGCATATAATACATAGCTAACAATTATATATATTTTGAAGTTTTAAGGAATTACAAGTCTTTTAATTCTGAATGCAAAAGTCTATAACAAAATGTGGTATATAAAACAATTAAAAAGGAAAACATATTTCTAATTCATTTTAAAACTTCTGTTAGATTCCGAATAGTTATGCTTACAAAGATATTAAGTAGAAGTATGAAAGCCATCCAGTATAGCAGTATAATGATAAAAATGCATAGATCAGCAGGGTCTAGAGCTCGGCCACTTCAGTGTCCACTGGGGATGCGCTTGCAAAACCTTCGCAAAGTACCTGTGGCTTTGTGGCAATACTTTTTTTGTTGCTCTTTGATTTTAAATCTCTAATTTGAAAAGGTCCTGGCCACCTTAAAACAGCTTTTTTGTATGAAAAGTCTTCCCAGTTTTCCACCAGGTGGCACTCGCCTATAAAAATTTATTTCGAAAAATGTTTCACAGTTCATCCCCTAGGTTTTCAATCTATGTTCTGCTGAAAATGCTTGTGTTTTAATCCCATTCTCAATACTCTTATGGTTAGCACAAGTAGTTTAAAGTTTTCCTGTCCTTATTATATAATATCCAAGAAAATGTTTTAGTAAAGTGGCACCCTCTCTGCAATTACCCCCTTTTCCTCTTATTGCTAATGTACTGCTATAAATGTCAGTTAGGCATATAAAGGATCTGCACTAAGTGAACATGAATCAGGTTGTAGATGAACAATTAAAATTACAAGTAAAACATTTGGTTCATAATGAATGTGTAATGTTGCCACACACTATGAGTATAGCCTTGGAAGTGCTTAAAGTTGTGTAGGTGAATAACCCTAGTGAGTTTAGTTGTATTATTCAAGACAAGAAAGCCTGTGTACATGTAATTTTAGGACTGGGGTTAAAAMTCAAATCATGTTTTGTCTAAATCAAGAGCCTGGTTATACTTTCGTAAGGGTTATATTAGAATTCTAAAACTTATGAACTTTTGCTGAATTTCACTTAAAGGGATGAAAACCTAGAAAAGTCATACAAAACTTCTCATTTTTTAAATACATTTCTAGAGCTTCTTGGAGGAAAAAACCCCAATCAAATGTGTAAAGAAATTGTAGAACAAAAGCTCCACCAGGTGGAGCTAATAGATCATCATATTTTACTCTACACTGCAAGAATAGATTTTTTATGGRTTAAACATAAAAAGTGCTATCAATATCTAAGTAGTATTAACAGTAGTGAAGTTTAAATTTCTTTGCCATTGTTTGTATAATCTGCTGTTTCCAAAATTAAAAAGCACATTTCCAGACTATTTGTTGATATGCTAGAGAATGATAACATCCTTCAAGWGTTGTTATAATTTAGAATTGAAACAGCAGAGGGCACATTAGGCCCACTGAATGGGATGAAAGACTGGTGATGATGCAGTTAAAAAAAAAAACCCAAAGAACCCTTCCAATAAGCTTAAACCAAAATATTTTGTCTGAAATTCATCTAATTTTGCAGTATTATTTTCCTATTGCTGCTGGTGATTACTAAAACCTTCACCTGTGATCAACACTTCTAAGCATTTTCTTACTAGTTGTTGAGCAGTAAGAGCAGTTTGACTTTGTAGAGAGGAAGGAAATTCATTGTCATTCATGATGAATGAATGTACTGAACAAGATTTGTTGTCAAGACTGTTCAACTATGATGTTTTCTGTGATCTATGACTTCATAGTTTACTTTTTTCCACTATTGATTTTGATATCACTAACACTTGATTTTTATTAAACAGTGTAACATGAGATGAGAACCTGGGATAAGAGAAAAAAACCTCTAGTTTTGCCCAACTGTTTTGATAATCAATGATAACAGAAAAAAAAAAACAAAGTTCATTTTAACATCTAGCAGAAATTTTTTGGAGGAGGAGGAGGGTCACCATGTGATTCCACATGATCATCAATTTCTCCAAATTTCTCCTTTTCCATGAGCTAACAATCAATGTTTCTGGGAAAATAGCTACAGAAATTTTGGGAACCCCCAAATTTTAGTGCCAAATAGCCTCCGTAAGGACTGTATGCCCTCAAAATGAAGTGCTACCAATTGTGTCTGCTTTCCATTAGTAAATGTTCATCAAAGTTGGATTCAACGGAAGCTCAGTCTACCTCTGTGCTGCATCAGTCAAACATTTTGTTATTCTGCAAGTGTAATGCAACAACATTTTGGATATAGGATTTGGGTTAGTTCAATTTATAAAGGTAAGGTCAGCAAGGAAGCTAGATTTAGTCTAAACTCATCAACATTTGTAGAAATAAAAATCTACTTGTTTGGTGCCAGTCCTTTTTAGATCACAAAGATATTTTAGGCAGATATTTTGCTCTAACGTAATACCACCCCTATGACTTTAATACAGTTACAGGTGTTAAAACTGATGCCATAATTTCTCTCTTTAACAGTTTTTTTACTGGGCACAGGTAGGAGCATATGTAATTCAGGTTGCCTGACATATCTCCTAAAGACCATGTTATCAACTACCAAACTAGCTTTCAGTTGAATTTTTCTTATGGCTTCTTCAAGCAAGTTTTTGCTAGCATTTTATCTGTTTGACTGTTTCTGAAATAAGCATGGTGAAAAATATGTTGAGTTTTGTCCATGATAAAATGTTTCAACCATGTTATCATTAGGCAGGAGTGGAGGAGAATTGAAAAGGGAGGGCAAAAGTCAGTTACAATGTACAGGGACTGCAGACTGGGGTCTTAACATTGCTTTATCGTTTATCAGGTAGCTGTAAAAATCCCATAGTAACCTGTGGCTCTCAGCATCCTTCTAGTGTTATAGCCACATGTCTTAGTCTTCTMCTGCCACTAACAGTGGGTTAGACCAGATGATAATGAGGGTGATGTGGAAGATGCTGCTGGCTGATGTGGTGCACGGTTTGTTCTGTGGCTGAGTACCCTCAAACTAGGGTGGCTATATATTGCTAATGCTTTATCCTGATGGATGTGCTTGAGCGGCTTTGGCTCTGTGAGGAGTATGCCTCAGTCTTGACCAAGAGCAGGCCGCATGTGTAACAGTATGTATAACTGTCTGCTATAGTATCCGTATCTGATCAGGGACTGCAAAGGCTGTTAGCAACTCCCGGTCTTGTGCTGATTGATGTGCTTGTTAGAACCTGTGAGCTAATCCATTTTAAGTAATATATTCTAAGACTAGTGGAGGCAAAGCTGTGCATATATTTAATACTAGCTTTTTGGCTAGATCAACCCCTAGGGGATGACTTAGCATTTAGTTTTATGTTAACTTCTCCCCCTAGCAATTATCAGTCACATACCTTAGCAAAAGTCTCTTATCAGAGTATTCTGAAGAGGGAAGTTTGCATAAAAATGTGAATTCAGACATGGCTGTATCACAAATCCACTGGCAAATGGTTTAAAAGGCTCTTGAGGGAGTGACCCATGCGTATCTCACTTTCTGGTGGTAGAAGTAGTCCTGCTGAAGAATTTGTGTCACCATTTAAATTGCCTGTGAACAGCTGACCTAAATCCAAATTTTCATGGTCAAAACAACTGCTAGTGTCAAATACACAAAAATCTCTGTAGAAAGAAGGGACCAAGTAAAAGGAAAACAAAAAGTTGCATTATTCGACGCCTGCTAAAGTGCTTCAGAAGTTAAATATAACCATAACGTTGACTGCAAAGTCCTTCAGCAACTGACAATGAGAATGAAGCACATTCATGCATACCCTGAGCTCCACTGACGTTTTAATATTTTTCACACTGCAGTTTCAATAGATACCACATTTTCTCAGTGTACTTTGGACAGAGGATTTCACAAGTACTGCAAGAAGCGTTACAGTTTCCATGAAAGTCCTCATAATGAAAACTCATCACTGTACCTGCCTATTAATGCTTTTCTTCACCCTCAACATGTCTATGTGATGTAGGAGACAGTTCTCCACACTTTGCAGATGGAGAACGGGGGTACAGGATGCACTGACTGCAGGGAGGTTTCCATCTTGCTGCACTGTGCTCTGCTTGCTGCTCTCTTGGTCTAGCTGGACGTGGGTTGGTCTTTGTGACCAGAGCCTATACAATGCTGACACTCTGTATACCAGAATATCAACAAATCTGAACACGAACAGGAAACCTTTTTTTTGCAGAGCTACATTTCAGCCTGGTCCTTTCCCTCACCCTAATTCTAGCACAGCTGCATAAACAGTTGTGTTGGCTCTGCAGAGGGCATGATGCGCTGCAGCAAGTGGTGGAAATGGGCAGCTCAGCCTGGCAGGTGGAAGAAGGGCAAGAAAGCCCATGAGTTGATGTTGCTGCCCTACCATGACTGGGTTTGTTAGCTCGGTGCAGTACTGCTTCCAGACCTAAACTGCCATGTACCCATAGTCTTGCAGGGAGCTTAACTTGCAAGTGGATTTACTAAYATGAAGATCCATTTTACTAACCTTCCTTTTCTTCCTTGCATTCTCCCTGTATGTTTTTGATAGCCTAATTTATTTTTTTTACCTACTCTGTATTTTTGTTTCATCCCCTTTTACCCCACAAGAGTTGGCAGTAAGTGCATTTAACAAAGGGCACAAAACATTAAGGAAAGTGATTAACCACTCTCTGCTCCCCAAACAATTTATATACATGTTTAGACCCATGTAATCCATGCTTTTATAGATGCTGAATTAGATGGGCTTTCCTCCTGAATTGCAGTTCAAACTCCAGTTCCTGGGACCCATCTTGGTCTCTGTTGGTCTCTGTGTTCTTCAAGGGTCCCTCTCTTCCTCCCTCTCTCTTTCCCAAAAAACCTCACCTTTCCTGCCTGGGTCTGAAGGTCACTGCTGTTGGGTAAATGGCCTTTGCACTCCGGCAAAACCATTTTTGCCTGGTACAGTTTTTTTCCTTTTGAATACCCTTACCATCTAAGAAAAGAAKTTAGAGCCATTCTAATTGTGGCTATAAGTTCATGTATGTGGGGTCAGTGTATTACCTGCTTTCTGTTATAATCCAACACACTGCCTGAGGTTACCTAAAAATAGTTTAAAGTACAGACTTTAAAGTACAGACTTGTATTCATGACAGCAATATTACACTAATCACAATAATCATGGTAGTGTTCAAAATGTTTGACTGCAAATTTTTTACTCTTTCTCTTTAATTTAGAGAATGAGTTTTGCCTTCCTACATTTTTTAAAATGTTTTTCTTCTGTTTCTGTAATGAAAGGGAATTCCCCAGACACAAGCCCCTAGGGTATCCTTTATAGTTAGATATCTTGCATTTTAATATTCTAATATCCTCAATTACTCTGTCACCTTTGCTGATACTAGATAATGCCCAACTTGTTCCACAGCGGTGCCTGACAGAATTAAAGCACTGCTCAAAACAGCCGAAGATAGATGTTGCTATACAAGGAGTCCAGAAGCCCTCTGCTGTCATCCAGAAAGGGTGAAAAAAATTGAAGAATTTCAGTCATGTTTTAAACATGTGAGCTGCCTTTGTGGTAACTGCATGCTGAGGACAAGTCTTTTGAATTTATTTTGTGGTTATCAGGGGAGTGCAGGACTGACCTTGTGCCTTTGTCTTTTGAGAGAATGATGACGGCTTTCCTTCTGTGTCTTCTTGCATCTAGATTGCTAACACAATATGTGTGTGTTATATGTTTCATAAAGTTTATGTACTTCATGAAGTATATGAAGTTGATACTTGGAAATCCAGCACTCGCAGACACTGTGAAAAAACAAAACAGAATTTCTGCAGACTGTGTGGGACCAGGAGGTGCTACACTTTCTGTCAATGTTGGCACAGAGATGGATGTTATAAGCACTCTTAGCCTTTTCCACGTGTATTTTATGATCTACTCTTGCATAGTAGTTCATGGTTGATGATTTTCATCTTAACTCCTGCTTTGATTTTAAATAGGAGACTGTATAGACTGATCAACCACTGACTTCCTTGGGCCTTGCATCAGAATTGGAAAACACCATTAGGGACTCCTCAGTTTACTGTTGGGGCTCTGTCTCTGAAGTCTGAGGCTTAAAACCAACACACAACAGTAGCCATTCGAGCAGTAAATGGGGCAATGCCTTTATTACTCAAAAAACAGAGTGAAGCTTTGGGGAGAAACATGGTACAGAATCTAGCAACAGTTATGCACCTCTGCATGTAGCCCTTGCATAATAAGCCTCACAACCTCTGAGCTTTACTCTTTTAAAAAGAGGGATTTTAATGTGTCTGTGCAGTTTTTATAAGGCCAAAAGATTTTGCTAGTTCCTAGGTTCCCCAGCAATACCTGCAAGCAATTGTAATGGAGATCAGCTGCTAGCTGCTGTCTTGCTGCCAAACTGGACCTGTATCACGAGTAGAGAAATGCTAGCCAGCCAAGCGTGAAATACTCTCGCCTGCATTTCTTTTATTCAGAACTGATGGAAATAACATGTAAGCAAGTAAAAATCTCAGCAATATATACCTCAAGAGAGAGAACCTTAAAAGGCAACCTCCCTTAACAGCAAATTTGGGAATTTGCATCATGCTCTTTATTTAGGTGCTTTAATCCAAGCATTCATCAATTTATCCCGTGACCTAAGCAAATATTCAGAAATGCTGGAAGAGATTGTAATGCAAAGTCATGGTTTTAAGTGCAGTTCTATGTATCTTTCTTCAGTAGTTGCTGTATACCAAAATAGGGTAAGATGTCTTTGTAGTTCTTGGGAGACCTAGCTCTGCTATAGACTTCTTTAGAGACCAGGAGCAAATTACCTAAGCTTAGGTGCAACAAAAGTCATAAATATGTAAAAATTCAGTTATTGAATGCAGTAGCTGGGTAGACTCCATTTTTAAAAATCTTCTCAGCTTTGAGGAGCCCTCATTAATTACCTCTTTCCAAACGCTGTATTTTGGGCTCCCTCATTGTGCTTATATATTTCTCAAACAAGCAACTCACAGTCATTAAAGAATATCCCAAAATCCCCTAGCAAGTGTTCTCTTTATTTAAGAGCTAGGAAACCGAGGCACAAAGTGATTCAGCAGATTATTAACAGTTGGACAAAATACTTCTGGCAGATCGATGCAATTCATACACATTTGCAGAGCCTCCAGTTCTGCCATACCTTTCTTCAGCAATTTAGGATGTTCAGGACAGAGCTCACTATGTTGCTAATCTGCTCTTGTTTTTCTATAGTTCTGACCACATTTTGAACAGGGCAGGGGAAGGCTACATTGTGTTTTTATTCTGCTTTCCGTCCTTCTTGTCTTCTAACCTTAGACTGGACTGTCAGAGTGCTTCTCTGCACTTACTTAATGTTAGGGAGAAAGTAAACCAGAAATACTTGTTTGCTGACAGGTACAAGGACACATAAGTCAGTAAGAGTTGTTTAAGTGTCTTTGGCTAGAGCAGACACCTGAAAGGTCTCCTTCACCTCTGGACATATCCATAGTTCAGTGCTGACACATTGTTAGTCTTACTCACAAGGTCAGCTGARTTGGAGACAAGATTTCATCACAGACTTTGCCTGACACATGGGCCAAATTGCTAAATCTCTCCATTTTATCAATGAAATGGGTCAAATAACAAAGGTTGTAACACTAATCTTCATCAAAGAACTGTAAGGTACTCCGATTAAAAGTGCCACAGAAAGGCAACATAGAACTATATTGTGTAGTTTTCACTTTTGGACTCCTTGTTTCCATTGTTTCTTCTCTGACCTCAGTGACATTATCACCTTCTTCCCTTTTGTATTTTTCCTCCATCTAATCCCCTTCTAACCTCGTGGGGCCAGAAAGGAAAAAAAAGAAGCAGTGAAGAAGATCACTGAAATAGTATGATGTTTGCTGCTATCAGAGAAACTAATATCCTCAGCTTTTCTCTTTTGACTATATACAGTGCATGTTTTTCCAAACCTGCAAAAATCTAATACCAGGTTCTCTGTTCAGGAATTAAATGTGTGACAAAATAGGGGATATAATTATTTTGAATAGATTGTATTGATGATATCCCATTTTCAGTTGTCCCTTGCTGACACTTTCTCTGCTCCTCTGAACAGAGAGGAGCCAAGGTTAGGAGGCCTCTTACTGGCCTCTGTTTCTCTCTGTGCATATGCAGTTTCTGTTATCTGTGGTTACTGCATTATTCCATCAAATGTATACTACATTCAATATTTTCCCTTCTGAAAAAAGTTGATGCCAACATGCCTCAACATTTGGAGGAATCTTACAAAAAAAAAAACAGAAAAAACAGAATCAAAGAGGGGATTCATTCATCTTAAAAACTGCCACAGGATTACTAGAAACTATGATCATAACAACAACTCTTAAAATTATGGAAATGATTAAACTGATAAAATACTGAGTAGTCTGAGCATCGGAACAACATACTGGATCAGACCAGCAACCATTAGCAGAAAGAGAACAGGGGCAGTATGATCCTTTGCTGCTCCCTCCAGTTTTGGGAAGATTTTACATTACTGTCATAGTTCAGTGCACAGTCACACTTGTTATCTCTCCAGCCTATCTGGAGCAACTCACGTGAGCTACTCCTCTGGCACATAACCTTATTTGCACAACTCCATATTAAGACTATTAATACACTTTGACCACATGAGCAACCTCTATTGCAGWGATGTAATGCACAGCTCAATCATATAATGTTAACAAAATGAACTTGAGCAGATGCGTAGGCCCCAATCCTGGAAATATTTACATATAGGCTTAAGTTCTAGTGTCTTAATAACACCCCGAGTGTTTGCAGGATTGAATCCTTAATAAAATGCTGGCTAAAATATTGTATTTATAAATAATAATAAAAGGAGCATGTGCAATTGCTTACATAAGAAGGGAAGTTTTTAAAACAAAATATTCTTCCATCCATCCTCTATGTCAGCTTATACCATAGAGGCTATAAGAGCACAGCAAGAAGTAAACAGATGCTGGTAAACCAATACCCAGATTCATGCACTTTCACTTCTGTTACCAGCAGGTCTTTGGGGGCAGGGGGAGGATGGAATCTCACTTAAGGCCAAACACCAAAAAAATGAACAAAACTTTATTTTTTAATTTCCATTTAGCATCACTAAATTTCTTCCCTTGGCTTTGAAGGCAGAAACACTTAAGCAAAGCCTTGCTGTATGCATGTACAGACCCCTTGATTTCCAGTCTCCAGGGCCTAACGTTAAGCACATGAACAAATGCTTGCAAAAATGGCTTGAGACCCCTGTTGATGTGTGACGAGCATTTGCTACATTTGCTATGCCACCAACTCATTTTTACGCAGTATGGCACAAAATATGTTACTACTTTGGGTCATAAAGAACTAAAATCAGGGAGCATGGGACGTTCATGAAACCTTTTCATTCATTCTTATTTCTATGAGTATTTTGGGGAAGTTACAGCATGCATGATTGAGTGGGTCAGACTGCCAAATACATGTTTTAAAGTTAAAAGTTATACTTAAGGCAAAGGTAGAGGTTTGGGTATATGATTAAGGGTGACCAATAAGAAATTTGCAGGTTCATAAATGTCTCAAGTCTTCTAGGAAGATGTGGGCCTAAGAGGGGAGGACAGGGGTAAGGTAAGCATGAGGAAAACTTTTTCCTGTAATATTGTGTCTACCAATTTACCTCGGTATTTTGACTTCCATTCTCACATTGTCTGGTTCCTTCTTCTGTTTATTTAGAGGATTATTAGTTTTAATTCAAAATATATTTAAATGCTTGATTAAGATAGTGTGGACAGAAAAATGCATCACAGTTTTACATGGAATAACTTTTTTATGGAATAAGTAATTTTATTCCTGCAGAAAGGCAGCCATCATTTCTGCTCAGAAGCTGGACATATTTGGAAGGCAAGCATTATATATCCTTACTTGTTGGTAATGCCCTGTGCTGTTGTGAAAGGGAGCTGGGTCCACTGTCTAGTTTGGTCTTCTGATCCCCGGGGTCCCCAGGGAGTGCAGCTGAGGCAACACGCAACCCGAAATTCTTCGAAACAACTACCATGCCAGCCTGGAGGAGGAACCGTGGAGAGCAGCCTCCTTCTTCCGCTCAGCTGTGTGCTGAAGGCTGGGGAGAGAGAGACGGCTGTGTGCCCCTTAGGAAACGCAAGTGAGTGAAGAGGCCCAAAAATGACCTTGAGCTGCTTTTGTCCATTCCCAGCTGTTTCAGGCTCAGTTACTCAGAAGTTACCAATGAAAGCCAYGTGGCTGCCTAGGAGTTGTGTTTCAGTGATGAGCTGGCAATAACGGCGCATTGCTAAATCAGCACCTTTCTGCAGAGCCCAGGAGGTGCCCAGCCAAGCACCTTCTCYCTGGGGCAATCCTCTCCCACAGGCTCTCTGCCGAGACCAGTTTGGCCGCAACTGCTGGACCTGGCCCGCGGTGCTGCAATGCTGCCGTGGCCTGGAAAGCACCCCAGCCCAAATGAAGCCGGGACATATATTTAGCACATTGTGGAGCACCTAAGGACAAGTGCCACAGTCCAGGGAGGCAGGTGAAGCCCCTGGGGCAGGTCGCGTGCAGGCAGCGCACAGAACTGCTGTCAGGACGATCCAGGGCAGCCCGGGTGTAATCCTCTAGAAATTAATGAGGAGCATTAACCTGAGAAGACTTCTGAGGCTGACATCCCAAGGGGAGGCACGGTCTGAAGGCTGTTTGCATATTATGTGGCTTTAAAGATATAAACAAAAACAGCTAGGGAAACCCCTGTGGTGAGACCTCCAGATCCGAGTGTGGGCTTGCTCTTACACTTAGGAAGTAAAATAGCACAATTCCTAATCACCTAGAAAGTGGAAAATTGGAATATTTTATTCTGTGTTGCTTTTCTCACCAACATTTTATTTCTTAAACATTTAAAATCTCATAGGTTGTTGCTCAATAATATTTATGAAGTGGGAATAATATAAAAGTCCTAGCTACAGTGCAAATATGCAGAGCCATCGTGTGTAACACACCTTTTAAAACCAAAGCACCATCAGTTATTTGAGCAAATAGAGAGGTAAAAAAAAATCTACTTTATAAAACCATACATTTATGTAATTCTAGTMATGCCAGCAGAGCTGTCATTGCTTTGTATGGTAAATATGTGAGCTAAAATAGGCTGTGTAAACAATTTGCTAATAAGACAGAAAATGGTACCAAATTTAACTGAGAGTGCCCACCGAGCTTTATTAATGTGCGTTTTAAAGCTTTCCAAGAAAAATGTTTTCTCTTTTTACCTTTTTAAAAGAATTTGAACTCAAACATAATATGGGAAACAAGCTGAAAAACTATAAACACTATAACTATGACATAAAGACACTAAAAGCTCAGAAATTGGAAGAAGTGACAACATTAATTCATGCTGTTTGCTTCAGGGAGGGAAGAARAATAAAAGTCAGTTAAGGTGAGGACATCAGCTGCTAAAACTGCCAGCATTTGTTGCTTTATGTTAATCTCTGTGGCCCCAATCCCACAGTATTTTTTACATATCGGCGGGCAGCTGCGCTTGAACAGAGGTCCGTTGACTTCATGTCATTTGAGCATCTCTTTTGCTTTCAAGTTCTTTGATCTGCATGGCTGGAAGAAATAAATCTCTGAGCTTCTATTAACAAGAGCATCCCTTTATGAACCCGCTCCATTCTTGGCACATTGCATTATTCTTGACTACTGCAGCTCTTCAAAGAGTTATGGAAAAGTATGTGTGTATATATATATGTGTGTGTGTGTGTTATTTTAACTTGCATGTGGATCATTTGATTGTACAGTTGTGATGTGAAAAGTACTAAAAGCTCTAACAGTGGTCAATGTAAATGATGCTTTTCCACAAGCCAGACATTTCATCATTAGTGCCAAAGAGAAGACACCAGAGCGTTACCTTTGGAGACCCCTGTTTCCATAGCCTATGTGGAACTTCACCAGTGTAGTGTCACAGTGAGGCCACACTCCAGGTGTACGTGGATAGACCTGCTTTCCAGGAGAAGGGATGGACACAAGAGACACAGCAGTTGAAAAGCTGAACTTGATATATTGCTAAACTGAATTACACATATCTGTCTCCTACCACAGCAGAGGAAGGGATACACTGATGAAGGAAGTACCTTTGAGACCCATGTGCCTAAAATACTACAAACCATACATGTGTAAACTCCCTGCTAGGGCTTATCTCAAGATCCAAACAAGCTTGTGAGCAGTGTTTGATTATCCAAGAGCAGGGGAATGCAGACCTTCTGAAACCTCCAAAAAACCTCCAACAAGCACTTGGCCTGGAAGCAGTGCCTAGGGAACATTTCCACACAGAGATAAGTTTAATTGCAGGCATCAGCATTTTGTTTGGGAGGCTGCCTTGTCCAAAATTTTGCAGTGTGTGCATATGTCATTTCAAGCATAACAGCTAGCAAAAAAGGATCAGCTGGTGCTCTAGAGTTCAAGGCCAAATGCTGTAAATATCAACAATAAATGCTGTTACACACATGATTAATTCCTTTGCCTGTGTGTGTGCTATCACTAGGAGCACGTGTATGAACCTTGACCTGCTCTGTGTGCTCTGATGGCAAGAGGGTAACTTCAAGTCCTCTATTGTCCGTATTGCATGTGAAACCAGGCTTTTCCATGGGAAGTAGCCAGTTACCTTGTTTGTCCCAGGGTAGTATGGGAGAAGGGGTGGAGATGCCTATCTCATCTTGCTAGGGAAAAAGGAAACTCTGCTAAAAAAATTATATACTTCACTCAGTTGAATTTGTTCTTACATGAGCTGAAGACAGCTGACTACAGACCTTTTCAAAGGGAGGTGGTCATCTAATCCTGTTTTAGACCAGGAACAGCAGTGTTTTATGGCTAGATTTGGTTATTAGTTACCATGTACCAGGTACCATGGGCATAATATTTCATGTACACATTTAATTTTATGGCGTCAGTGTAGGYGTTAAATTGGATTTTTGGATGTTTKTTTTTTAAATTGGACATATGATCTGTTTTTAGAGTTAGTAGGCGATATGGAAGAAAGACCAAATATAAACAATAATTTAATGAGTTTACTGTTGGTCTGGTGCTAGGAGTCAGAAGGAAGAGAGTTGGCAATATAGAGCATGGCTGGGATAATTAGATAATTATTTTGTAAAATAGCATGAACATTGGCCAAAGTTAGAAAAAACAGTGTTTCTAAATAGAAAAATTTTTAGCTGCTGGGGATTTGGGGATTTGTGTGCTAAGAAAGGGTTAGGGGATTTCTCTATGCAGCCTGGAAACATTCCCAGCGATTCCTGCTCATGTTGCGATTCTTTATCATCTGACTTCTGCCACTCAGCCATGTACGTTCTTCTTGTGCTGTGGCTGTATGGAGGGCTGGAAGCATTTTGTCRCTGGAACAAGATGGAAATCTCATAATTAATTGCATATACTTACAAAAAAATCCTCTGCAAAAGGATTTGCACGGGATAGACTTCTCCAATCTATTTTCCCTTTAATTCTGAGAGTTGGTGCAAGATTGAGGAAGGCACTTCACATCCCCAGCACCTGCTGAACCCCTGTGTGAAGAGTGGGAGAGGTCTAACGGTGAATTTTCTCACCAGCTAGGGAGAATCTACCTCTYCAGGGCAGTTGCTGTGCCCCATCGCATGCGTTTTCCTGGGCTGGCCGGTGGCTCCCCAAAGCCACGTGGGACCCTGCTTGCACCCAAACTTGAACAGGCTGAAGCCGGCACTGCTGCAACCCCACGCTGTGCCCACACTTGCCTTTGGGAGCTGAAACCCTCGTACACACAAGAAAGTGAAATCTTAAGGAAAGCTGTAATCTATGGAGAAAAAAAACCCATCCCTTTCAAAACAAGTTTGTGGGACTGGCAGCACCTGGCTTCCTTGCCACGGGAATGAAGGCAGACGGGTCCCTGATTCATCTGCACTGCTCTGTAGTATTAGGACCACCCAAAAGATGGCACTAAACAACCTTTAGTCACTCCATCTAAAAACACAAACACACACACGTAAAATTTGCTAAGAAGGCTCAAAGAAATAGTTCACTAGCTTAATTCTGTAATTTTCTGTGCAAAAGTAGAAGTTCTTTTAGATAATTCTGTGTTAGACCAACAGGAAAATTGGGGCAAACACATTTGTGTGCGCAGATAAACTTTGTAATGTAAATATTACTTTCCAGGCCCACATGAAAAAATTCATATTTTTGTAAATGTGACAACATGACATTTAGTGACCAGTGTAAATGTGTTAAAATTATTCAGGAGTTAGGTCCTGCCTTTAAAATATTTGATTCTTTAGGAGCTGATGCCATCACTGTATTTTGGCCTTTGTAAACATGCGGTTATAGGGCCAGAAGTGCTTTTATTTATGAGTGCAACTGGGAGTCATTCCACCAATGCCCACAGAGCTACGTGGAATAATGAAAATGTTAGCAAGGGGAAGCCCTGGCCTATTGTCACTACATTTTATATATGTAGAGCATATTATTTTGATTTTTAAATTAGCTTAGTCTGTCTGTGATGAGAATAACAAAATGTGTTTCTACTAGTCACCTTCCAGTTTATGATGGAAAAGTTGATGGGAAAATAATCCTTTTCATACTTACAACCTCTGAAAGGTCAGACATAGGGTTGAATTTATAATAAGCCCTAAAGAAGAGAAGAGCATTCAGAAAAAGTGCTGGAGGAGGAAACCTCACATCCTATAGGAGTCACTTCTTTCTATGACTTCAATTTCATGATTTTAACCAAATCCCACGTGTTAATAATAAACAATACAAATGAAAATACACCACCTTTGCTTAGAGCAGAAATCATTTGGGTACCAAAAGAAGGGGAGACCTGACACCTTCCACAAATGTTGATTCCTATTAATTACAAAGCTTCTCTTTTGAATGCAGTTGCCTATTAACCTACAGCTAAAGAAGAATAAAAAGAAACTTCCCAGGCACTGGGAGAGCTGCAGTAGGATTGAGCAGTATGAAGCCTGCCTGGGTGCAAAAACTTCACTTCACTTCACTTCACTTCACTTCACTTCACTTCACTTCACTTCACTTCACTTCACTCTCCACAGCTTATCCCCTTGGCAGATCTTTAGTATTTTGCTCACTTCTGCATTTCCTACTGCCACAACCAGAATGGCTGCACAGGAGGTGGTGAGCCCTCCGTAGCCCTATGCACTCATGAATTTAAAGGCATTTACATCAACTGTATCAGATCAGAAAAGCAATCCAAGGTGGGTTTGGTTTTTTTTTTTTTTTTTTTTTTGGTAGACAGCTCAAGTAAGGCATTTAGCTCATTGTGTAGTTAGAGTCAAAAAAGAAAACTGGATGTCAGGATTTTTAGGGAATGAGCTGGAGCATAATCAACAGCATTTGGTGGCACCTGTGAGAAAGCTGCACACAGACAGGGAACCACCAATTGGCTTGACTAGGTTTATTCACCACTGGACAAAGAAGCCAAAAAGGAAGACAGGGTAGAAGTATTTACACAATGAATGGGTGAGGAGTTGGGTCTTCTTTGTTTTCTTAGCACATGAGATCTGCTCACTGAAGGTAAGATCAAGTGTTCAACACCAATAAAAGAAGCCATGTTTTCATGTAGTGCACAGTTATATTTTGGACCCCATTGCTATAGCTTGTTGATGCTAAAGGCTTACCAATATTAGCTGTATAATAGGAATACTCAATTGTAATTGTCAGTGCTAATGTCTACTTTGATGAGTATATAAGTAGCAAGGTTTGTACCAACACAGAATTTAACTATTGTATAGTAAGGCTAAGTGAAACTAATACCCTTGCCTCTATTTTTTTTTGGGGGGGGAGGAATTTTTCAGAACTGTTAAACAACTTATTAGTAAAAAATTCCGCAAGTAGCATTCTTAGCAAAAACAATGAGATCATTCCACAGGAATATACGTTAAAGGCGGGAAAGGCAAAGCATTTTTCTGACAGCTGGTGCAAAATGCATAACCTTCACATTCTGTGGGGTTTTGAATTCACTGTAGATATTTTAATACAAAAGAGGATGGATGTGTAGTTTTTTACACAAGCTTAAGGATAACTTTGTGATGAAGTAAGAGCTGGAGGAGGTAAGAGGGCAGGATGACAGAGACAGAGAGTCTGAAGTGGAACATTACTAATTCTCATAATGGTAGCTCAGTGAAAAAACTGCTGTAGAACAAATCTGCCTTCATCCACTCAACTTTAGGAAAGAATATAGCCATTTGGAATTGAGTTTTTACTTGAAACCTCTTTGGAAACAGGATACTGCTCCCAAGYTCTTTCAGCCCTTTTGAGACGTGGAATGAGATTCATCTCAGTCTGCCTCAGACATCTGCATTGTAGCTGTCTGCATCTCTACCCTACATCCCTTTGTCACCGGAAAGAAATACTCATTCACAATGCRCAATTCATCTAACCTATTATGAACATCTACTGTAGAGCGAAACAAATGGCATGTGCGAGTGCCCATTTTCTCTCTCTTCAATCTAAAAGGCATCTATAAGGACTATTTCACCTATAGATTTTAAATTCAGTGAGATGAACACCCTCCCTGGGGTCTTTGTGTCAATTTTTTTGATTTTTGAAAGACTACAAAATAGTTGTTACATGTTTATGTAATTAGACTTAAAAAAAAAAATTCCTGAATAACAGGAACACTGTAATACACTCTTGGCAGACAACATGCCACTGGGAATAGTTATGATGGCATTGTTTGCCTTCATAGACCAACTTCCATGAAAGTCATCGCTGTACCACAAAAGAGTCGATAGAGCTCTCAGGCCAGCGTTGGGTTTATCCGATCAAAGGTGTATGCCTACACTACAGCTAATTATCTAGATGCTCTCCACTGCCTCAATCAATGAAGAGAAACAGGAGATGGTAGGGCATGGTTCATCTCATCCTAAGGTCAATGTCCAAAGTCAGATGTATTGTACCTTCAAAGTGCCTACTTTTCTCCCTTGACTAGCAAAGGTGCCCAGGTTGACTATTCAAAGACCTTTTAAGAGTCTAGTTTTTTAAAGCAGGAGTAGTGTTCCTGTCTGCAGTGAGGAACTGCTTCTGCAGATCCAGTTGCAAGAGGGGGCTTGAATAAGATAATAACCCAGATGGTCAACCTAACGTTGCAAGCAGCAGTAGAAAAATCCTGGCAAAGGTGGAACGATTCTTTTGTATTGCTATTTGGGAGCCTAGAGGCCCCTGGTATGTTCCTGGCTGTGCTTCTGTGCACTATGTGATTTAAGACAGGATAATTACAACTTTTATGTCTTCCAGTTGCTTCAGCTTGGAACCAGGCAATAATTTCTTCTTGTGCCTCTGTGTTTGTCACCACTTCTTTTGACCTGTGTAGTCATAGGCAAATTCTAAAATCTAGCAGCTCAGCTTCTCAGTTAAGGGAAACTTGGGGATATTTGATTACGATTCAAATGACAACCCTCTCTTTTAGCTACCTTGTTGGGGATAAACCCACTGTAACTACTTTGGGAGAAAATCCAGGCAATGAATTTTTCAGTGAGGCCTTGGAGATACAAACTTGACTTTGTTTTGCAGTATGAGCCATATCATCTTGTATCAGGAGGTAAACTGCAGCATTGTACACATACACATTGCCTTTTCTTCACATTCCTTTTGACAACTCACCTGTCATACATTGTTGAAATATATTTTGGCTCAAGTATGTGAATTGGAGACAAAAACAGTGAGCAGACATTCCTGCTGGTGTACAATTTTCATCGTTTTTGGAACTACTCCACAGAGGGGCCTCGTGTAACTCTGCCATTAGGCATCTGTCTTCCTGGGAATTACAGCTCACATGCTAAGAACATATGTGTGGCCACTTGATGACTCCTACCATTAAGCTAACTGTTGTAAAGGGATTTTTAAATTCTCTGAAGTTCTACTGCAATAGCTTGGTAGGTTTATTGTATATAAAAAAAAGCTAGAACACCTATATAATAACTCACTTTAAAACTACTTTTACTGCCTCCCTTAGAGTAAAAAAAAAACAACTCAATAAGGTAGATAACCCCCAAGGGGGAGAAAAAGGGTTCTAATTAATGAAAATTATGTTGTCACAGAATACTAGGCAATGCAATTCAGTTGCTGAGCTTGGAAGCAAACCTTAGTAATACCAGTCTCACAATTTTGCATTAGACCCTTGCCTGCTGTTACTTTTCCTTCCCCTCTATTTTTATTTATTTCAGTCTTTTGTTCAGCCTAGTTAAACACTACTGTATGTGCTTTTGCGTGTTTACACTGTTTATCTGCAATTTGCACAGTATCTTGTAGGCTGAAGCTACTGTGACAGAAATTACTAATACATAACAATGAGTGTAACGCCTAGTTGGTGCTAGACCTAGAGACTTTTCTTCCTCACACCCAGATTAAAAAATAAAAATAAAAAAATCATTCTTGCAAAGTCACTTACTGCATTTTGGTTGTGTTGCACTTTAATAAAACTTACAGATTCAGTCTATAACAGATTTTCTGCTTTGTAAATGGCTATTCATCTCATTGTTGTCACTATTATTGATTCATTTCATAATTTGACATTCTTATATGTTTTTATTCATTCACTATACATGAGTTTGAAAGATTGGTACATTAGAGTTTTTACTGAAGTAGTCTATTACAATGTTTTCTCATAATAGGAGAGCATGAAATCATCCAACTATTTGCTGAAAAATGTGCTAATTGTTTTCTGCGTGGGGAAAAAGGTATCCAATGGGGGAATGGAAAGGCAAGCAAGCTACATATAACAATCTATTGAAATTAAGGCTAAAGAGAGAAAATTATAATTATAGTCCATAAAAATAATTTTAAAGYTTTCCTACACTGTTAAGTGGGAAATTTAAGAATTTTTCATTGTCAAGACCAGAAAGGCCAGCTCACAGAAGCAGAGTTTCTGCACTAGCAAAAAATAGGAACATTTTATTTTCAAATTGATAAAGCAAATTTTGATCATCATGCACAAAATACACCAGACAAAAAAAATCCTGCCACTGACCTCTATGGCAGAACAAAACTAAGAGAGAAGGGGAAATACCCCACCATTTTTTAAATTATTACTATGCCAAAACTTTTAGAGACTTTATTTCAATTCCCAAATATGTACTCTAGGAAAGGAAAACATTTTCTCTCACTGGATAGCCTTGGAGGGTGGCAGACTCCCCCCCCCTCCCCCAAGAGGTTTTTCTTGTATGTACATGTAAAAATACAAAGTCATTTGTAAAAAGTTCACTTAATTCCTCACTCAGCTCACATTTGTTACAGATTTTGTTTGGCTTCCAATTTGCCAGAAGGGAATGGAAGAGCATGCTCCAGCCAGGGAATGCTGCTGTCCACTGAAAAATGTATTTGGATGGAGGAGCTCTTTTTCATGGATGGATTGTGGCTTTTGGCAGCAGAGGCGGCAGGAAGCAGTTGCCATAACTACTATACCATTAAAAAAGAAAAAAAAAGTCTTTAAGTAAAGCAACATTTTTGAAATTATACATTTATTACAGTCCTGGTAGAATTAATCAGTTCAGTATGATGGGTGACAGCATACTGAATGTGGTCTCTTGGGTGTATATTAAAGATATGCTTTTAGGGCTACGCTGAGGCATTGGCTTGGATGGTACATAGGGGAGGAAAATTTGTAGACAGCCAGAGAACTAAACATAAGCTGCCTTGCATGGGATTTCAGAGCTTGGCTGGAACACACTTGACACACTAAAGATGGGATTTACAAATTCACTGAAATGATTTAGAAGCACAAGTTACCTTTTAAGTTAACCCTAAAGACTCTGCCTTAAGTATAGACATAATTGTTTCTAGTTAAGTGACAGATACAAGCCTGATAAAATGCACAAATATAGTTGGTTAACACTGAATATTACTACTGTAGACTTGAGGGTTTTCTACAAGGGTGGTTTTTACTGGGCCAAACCCAGAAAAAAGGTTTTTTCACCCTCACAACATTACACCACACATTGTCACTGGCAAACTGCTTTGGTGCTTTTATTTTTTTTGCTGTTGGAATCAGAAGTTATATCACACTGCTAAAATAACCTCTATCTATTGCCATATGGATACCAATGTAGTTTTTGTGGTCCTCTAGCTGCTTTCCCRCAGTGTTTCAAGACTTGTCCTGAATGACCAGGCTATTTATTTAATATGGTACCTCTACAGAACTTGTCAGGTGAATTGGACACCCGCCTCTGCCGAAACACTGGTTCCCCAACAGGCTTTATCCTTTTGGTTGCAAAAAGTTTCTGGGTCAACACCTATAAGACTGTCCCTCAGCGAGCCTTGGCTGTCCATGGTCATCGTACACCTTCAGCAGGACTGTCACTCAAGCCCCAAGGAGAAGCGCTCCTGTGGTGGTCCTGTTCTGTCCAGCCAGAGGCTTTGTCTCCTGTAAGGACAGGAAGAGCCCGAGGCTACTTGTTYTGCAAGCTTAAGCCTACGCCTCCTATCTGTGATGTGTGTTTCCTATAGAACATCTTTTTGATCCGAGTACATACTTCTAAGTACATACTTCCAGCCTATCTGCTAACACTTTGCATTAAAAGAAAGCATATCTACTTGAGGATGAATTTGTTCATTCTCACCCCTTTGTGAGTTGTAATATAATTTTACAGATACCCTTGCTTCAATCCAAGAATAGGAACCTCCTGGCATATCTGATTAAATACATCAACTAAGACTCTATTTAAAGCTTTAAAAAGGCTTAAACCTATTAACACACCTGGGTTGTCATCTTCAGACTTTTAGTAACAATAGCCTCGTTATATACAAGAGTGTGGATATCTATGAAGTCTTCACCTCCCATTTCTAATTGAAATATGGATTTTTTTTTTTATACATTCTAAAATTTTTGTTGCTTTAAATTTATCAGATAAATTTAGTCTTGTATGAAATTATCTTAAGCTATCTGAACTCACTTCTCAGTTAGTTACTTATTGTCCCTCACTGTATTTAATGGAGGAGTTAAGCATTTTCCCCCTCTAGAGCTACTCCATTCCCTTATTTTTCATTGTTTTATGTATTTTAAGGTTTACCCTCATATATCATTTTCTAAGAAATTCATTTAACTCCCTAAACTTTCCAAAGTTTTTGAATTTTGTCTGGTTATGGCCTACATCCAGATTCAAATAATTTATCAAAGATACTGTTCCTTCTAGCAGCTTTCTTTCTCTTTCATAGTTGAAAAGAAGAAAAAACAGCTCCTCATATTCTTGCCAATATCTTTTCTTTACAGTTTCTAGTCTACTCRGTCTTTATATTCTCTCTTAGATGTTGCTAGAAATCTAAGTAGGTCTAAAAAACAAACCAGGTGGTGATTTAAATAAGTATTATGAATGCAGCCAAAGGAAACGGCTCTTGGGGTAGAACATGCAAGCTCTGGGGAATAGGAGCCTCAGACTGGAGTTGTACTGGGAAGGCCTTGGGCAGGCTGAGGCAGGCAGAAACCTTTTGGAGGCAAAGTTGTTCCACAGTAGCCTCAGAACTTGTCTTTGGTTCTGGCTCTGGCTCTCCCTTGCCCTAAGAAACTATTTTGGGAAAAAAATAAGCCAAAAATACATAATGAACTCATCCCAAAATAATAATTATTTTGATGGAGAGAGAAATAAAACATCCTTTGGTTCTTTCTGCTCTCCTCCAAAGGAAGAGTTCTTCATATATAATACTCAGTTCACTGCTTCCTTTTAACCTGATTAAGGGCTAGCATTTTGATGATGATTTCCTGCATACATTAAGAGACTGAGGTTTACACAAAGAAGTCCTGCAATTTCCCTTCTCCTTTTGAAGTGAAGCTGAAGAGCACTACAGCTTGCCTGTACAGCCAAGATTTTGACTGTGTATTTTGGCATTTTGCATGCCAGACTGGTTGGTAATTTCCCCTCAAATCCTTTCATAGCTCAAATTCCTATCAAAAGAACCTATATCCATAGCCACTGATTTACTAGAGAGTCTGTCTCCACTATCTGAGGCCACTCTGCCTTTTGGTTTACCTCTGAGAAGCATGCCATTTCACATACTTTTTTTTTTTTCTCTAAGAACTTTTATACAACATGTATTTAAAACAAAATATTGGCTGAAAACCCTCTGGATGGCTGTTAGATCTTAGCATGCCACATAAATATTAGCGTGAAAACATTCCTCCCAGCCCACACAGAATGCATGTAACCCTGTTTTTTCTGGACAAAAACATTTGTTAGTACAGCAAAGCCTTCAGTAAGGACCACTTCCAGTGGGCAGGGCCCTGTGTTAAATTGACCACTTTAAAGTACTCTCAAAGTTTCCAGTATAATTTTTGTTACCCTTTAGTTACAGGCCACCTTTACTAGGTAACTAAGGTTGTTTGCCAATCCATTGGGTAGCTGCCACTTAAGCAATTGTCTAGGTGGCCTTCTGCCAGTTTTCAACTGTTTCAAGATGTTAGTTACCTGATGCTGTCAGAGAAGATACTGCAGCAATGTTCACTTCTCATATACCATTCTGCTTACCAAGCAGATGTCTTTCTGTGGTGCCCTTCACTACTTAATGGCTATATGGTGTAGGTTTCCAAATGGGCCTCTGTTGGATTACCAGCTGAGGGCAATTTGCACATTTTTTGCAAGTATGAGCACTTTAACAATTCTAACACATGTGCATGCCCTTAAGAATTTATCTGCATGGCTAGAGCAGAATTTACATCTGCAAACCTCGTCAGGGCATAATGGCCTTTGATTATTATAGCAAATCAGCAAAATATCATTCGGAAGGAAAACGTTCAGCCCTCAGTAGAGGGCCCATGCAGAACCCTTGMTACCAGAGCAACTGCTTCACTCTCTACTACTGAATTTTTGTGGAAAACAGGAAAGTTTCACCTTCAAGTGSCCGGTAAACAAGCCTGGGAGACTGAGCTCTTTCAATATGTCCACAGGTGAGACACTCTGGGCAGATACTCTTAAAAGGAGTAAATGTCTCAGTGCCTCCAGAGCAAAACTGTACAGTCCATTTTGACTTAGCTCCCTCAAAATAACACTACAAATGTTGGTGAGGTGGAAGTAACTAGCAAAGCTGCAGCTATAAAAAGAATTAATTTATGATGCACACCTGTGTGAAGCACTCAGATAAGCTAGAGACAGGCATGTGCTTGCACATGAGCAGGTTTTGAAAGTTCAGCACGCTTCATCAAGGCAGTATTACAGTTCCTGCCAGCAAGCTCTCATGCAGTGTTGCTGGGCTCCTATCAGCTATCCTCATATTCTCCTGGCAGCCACAAGGGCAGGGAACTTGCTACCTTTAGTACCCATCTGGCAGCATTCAAGAGTTACTTGGAAGCTCTGCTGCTCATGTGAGCCTGTTTAGCAGAATTTAGGCTTTTGCAATCAAAAATGTGCAGGAGGGTTTGGGTTTTTTTTAATTCTACAGCTGCAGGTCTCTTATGTAAAGTCTTACAAAGAAGGAGGAATAGACAGAAGAAAGACAATAAAGAAACAGCAGTGAAGCAAATTACAGGTAGACAAAAATATGCACTTATGGGCTTCCTGTGGCAAAATACATTAAAGCTAATCAAAATTACAAAATACAACACTTCTTCCCCCTTAGACCTTCTGAGGCAGCCTTCCTCCTCCTGTACCTAAATGCATATGCATTCTCCAGCAGTCTATGCAACTATCCTGTCTTACCGCATTTGTTTAGCAACACTTGGAGTAGTGAGATTATGGTGGCAATGGCCACAATGGTTATTTTAATAAGCTAATCCTTACGTTGCACATAACCACTCCAACAAAGCTTTATTGAGCAGCTGCTTCAGTCCATGCATTTTCACTCAAACATACTTTGCCCAGGATAATCAATGGAAAGCAAAGAGCTTGCCGCCCTGTTCCTGGAAGCATGGAAAATAATCCTTTTTCCTTGGCTTTTGTTAAATTATATTTTCCCACACATTCTCTTCATCCCTATCCTTGGATCAGCTTAGAATGCTGAGTGGTCTAAGTATGATTAATCTTTTGCTTTAAACTTCACAGAGTGTAGCATAAGGAGAGTAAGGTAGCAGTGTAAGCAATGTAGAAAGACTCGAACATTTTCTAGTTTAATTATTTGATATATTTTGAGGTTTCAAAACATGCATATTTTTTAAAAAAGGATCAGTTTGGCTAGAACACTAAAACTGGATCAAATCCATCTTTCATCCCAAACTAAAATGAGATTTGGGTCTACAAGTTCGGACCCTTGGGAATAAAAGTCTCCCTCATCGTGTAATTATGTATGGTTTCTGCAGAGGTGAAATGTCACATTATGAAAAGATGGAAAATACATTAAGAGAGAATGAGTTCTTCCTGATACAGAACAGTCCTTTCGCAGTAATGGAATTATGAGATAGTTGGACGTTTGAGAAAGTCTGTACTGCTGTCTCGGCTGTATTTGATTTGTATATGAATGGATTTCTGTTCCCAGTAATAGCTTTCTCTGAGCTACTGCAAACTCTAAAATGGGAAATAAAAATGGAATTTTGGGAACACGCAACCTGCCATAATCACTGCCTTAGTGATGCTGTAGCTTGTTACACAGACAAAAATAGGGAAGAGGTACTGAAGCATCACCAAGGTGTTAACATCTCTGGAGTTTCTTTAATAGACAAAAAATATGAATAGAGGGAGGACCAAGCTGCGGCATAGTCTGTCTGACTGCCATTTCTACCTGCAGGTGGGCAGGGGGAGACATGGAGCTTGTGGAGGTTTAGCTCTGTCCCAGGACACTGGCTGAGGAAAGATGAAGGGAGGGAAAAAAATGCTGACAGTAATTTATAACCAAAGAGAGTGTACAGCAAATTATTCAAGCCTCCAAACCTTTTAAACAGGATAAATGGTAAAACTGTATTCTAGCACAGGTTTTTCACTGTACCCTTTACTGATTTTGAACACAGTCGTTATTCTTTCTGATGAGCAGTGACAAGCCTTATAAACATCTAGTGTAAATGTATAAACATGACAATCTGAAACACTTTTATGTWTGTATAGAATATATAAAAATATATAATATTGTGTGTATGTATATATATATAGAGAGAGATACTGTACCAAGTACTGGCAGGACAGTTCTCTTGTAATGTGGTTCAAATAGATTTATATGTAGTGGAACAGATTATTAACTACATTTTTCTAAAGACCTTGGGCTAGTCTCCATAGGTAGTGGCAGCTCCATAAAGCTTCACTGCCAATGCAAGTACAAGCTAGGAAGAAAAACTAAACCTAGGCATAAATAAATAGTTTCTGTAAACAAGAATCAGGTTCATTTAGATCTGTAAAACAAAATAAAATAAAAACGCCAAATAAAAAAATCTTGGCAAAATCCAAAATGCATAAAATGCATAAAAATGCATTAAAATGTCATCAATCAATAGATTAAACATGCACATGGGGTAAGGTACATAAGCAGACAGAGATTCTTTCACTTTTGGAAAAAGCACACCATTTAGGGAACAATTAAATACTCCAACTTAGTGTCATGGAATGAGAAAGGATAAGTTGGAAAACAGCATGAAAATTGAACTCTAACAAATAATAATACAGTTGTATTAAAAAGTAAGTCTTGGTAATAATGCCTCATAAGGRCCACCCTTGATTTAGAGCATGTATGCAATTCTGTCTCACCAGCCCAATGCCCTAATTACCGGTTTTATCTTTCCTTTGCTACATATGCAGTACCGCCACTTTTGCACCCATCRTACACTTCTATCACCCATTCTGGCAGGTTTTTATTACTCTTAGATTGGTTTATATTGCTTATTATGGATCTCATTCTGAACATCTTAAGCTGCTGTCTGTAACTCTGCAGGACAACGCTTTTAGACATGGCTTTCATGGGGGCTTTGCCTAGGCTCAGGAGATGCCCAGTATACACCATGCTTCTGGACTGCAGCAAATGGGAGCTTTGCCTCAGGCTCCAAAAGGCACTGAAAGCTGCTTTCTGCTTACTTTTCTGTTACACCTCATGATTCAAAAAAAACACTTGCATTTTGACAGAACTCCACCCCACCATAGCAAAAGCGTGGTATTTACATAAAGAATATTTTTGCCTTAATTTAGGGATCAGCTCAACAACTTCTAGCTCATGCGTCTTTAGTGGGACACAAACGGCAAATGGTAGCCCGCAAATATACCATATAGAACAAGTATTTGGACCTATGATACAGGTTATATTTATTACTTTTACTGAAATCACAGAATCAAATGTTTTAAGATTACAACTGGTAAATTATACATATGTAATAGTTTACAAAACAAAATATTGGCCTTCAATGTGTCATAGTACAGTGTAGACCTTGTACAATTCAGTTCAAATGAATTTATATTTAGCATAACATATTATTTATGGTGTAAACTGGCTGACATAGTAGTGCTCTAAAAATGTTAATTCTCTTTGATTAGACACTTATCAAAACAAAAATAAGTTTTGTGAGACATCTTAGTTTTTCAAAGGATATTGGTATTTCAGCCAAGTTATCTATAATGCAAAGTAACACTTTCCAGAATGTGCTGACACCAACAGAGTGTATAAAGAGGCATGTGAAATAAACTAAGCAAACCCAAATGTTGTGCTTTCCCTTTAGTCTTCCCTACAATACCTCTCTTGTTTTTATCCTACCTGATGTTAGGCAGATGACCTGGCAATAGAAATTAAATGGATTTATTGCTATACAGGGGTACACACTGTCTCCATCTCATTTGAATTCAGTACATGATTTCCTGTATCTGATGGGATTGTAGCAATGGATATATGCTTGACTGTCAATGAATACGTTTCATATGATAAACTGTTTCACTGAAAATTTCACAGTTCATGTGATAAATCGTGTAAACCTGTTCTTATAAATTAAAGGACAAATTATGCTGTCACTTAAAGTGGTATAAGTCTGAAGCAGCTCCTGAAAAGTGAAATGATGAAATGAAGTTACTCTGAATATACACAGGTGTAACTAAAACCAGTGTAACTACTTTGCCCTGTGAGTGAGAGTAACGGAGACCCAAATACCCGTTTGTGTGTGTGTGCATGTGTGTGTGTGTGTATCTACATGTATACACAAGCACACACAAAAAATATGCATTTCTATATAGCCACAGTTAAGTACTACATGTCCATGTATATACTTCAATATTGACTATGCAAGGTTTTAGATGATGTATGCAGAAATGACTTTAGTGTCCTTACAGCTACATGAGACTCTACGCATGACTTGGAGAGCAAACAACCTTGTGAGTTTTGGTTTCGACCTGTAACTCCGCTGTACACAGAGCAGCCAGACAGTACCTAGATGTTCGGTACTGCCTATCTGGAGATAAGTTCTTACATCATTCACTTGGAAGACTACAAATCTGTTGGGGTCTTTTAAACTTTATATGCTATCACTGAAAACTCGCACTGGTAATAAAATGGTCTAAACCCTACAGCTACATTTTGTGATGCCAGCTGAGAACCTGACAATTTCTCTCATGCCATGAGTCATCACAGGTGGACACGCTAAAATGAGGAATACTTGCATTTACAATGTTATTTGAAACAAGAATGTCAAACTAGTTTTACTATGCAAGCTAGTATTCAGTGTATTCATAGTAAAAAAAAAAAAAATCCTCTCGAAAATATTACCAAGCATGAACGCAAGAATACACTTTGGCAACTCTATAAAAACTGATCAGTTAATTAACAAAAAAGATGTGTGGGGAGGACAAAACCCCTCGAAATCAGCAAATCTGTGTTTTTCCTGAAAAGTGCAGGCCATGCTAAGAGGATCTGATTTTGGCGAGTGCTGTGTGCTTCTTCTTCCTCAGTGACAAAGAACAGCACAGCATTTGTTAACATGAGGAGAAACACTCACCTAAACATATTGCTGAAAACCCATAATAATGTTTCATCCTTACAAATCCTATTTAGAGCCTGCCCTAAGGATCACCAAAGTCAAGGCTCATGGCAATTTCCTGGCATTCTGGCGTGGGTCTTGCATCCTAAGTGAGGAAGCATCAGCCACCAGACAATATAATTTCACCTAAAGCCTCGCAGCAGGCTCTGGGTCTTGGGTAGTGCCTAGAGAGCAGCAAACGCAGAGCACAGGGGCTTGAGGTGGAATTTAACTTGTGTGACTATGGGCACTGATGAGTAAGGTACCTTTCACTAGGGTGAAATCAGTTATTTGCTCTCAGTAGTACTGCCCTTAAGGTGAAATGGTTAGAGAAGTAATCAGTATTGTTAAATAAATTGACTATAGAAATGCTGTAGGTTTGTCTATATTGCATTTTTTCCCCCTCGCATGGGGCCCAAGATGAGCTCCCTTGAGTTCAACAGAAGTTGGACTGGATGAAAAGTAGGAACAACTAGATATTGTTATTTTTCAGGAGACACTGGGAACACACACTTGGCTGGCTTTTTTGTGTTTTAGCTTGCCTGACAGGGTGCAAAGAGCTAGACTACAACAAAGTAAAACATTGCAAAGCCTTCCAAATGGGGCTTTTGTTTTTTTTTTTTAAATATATATTTATATATATAAAAATGGTGGAAAGACTGAAAAAGTATTTTTTTTAACAGTTCAGTCATCATGAACTAAATCATGTATCATTTCAGATATATTTTCAAAGAAACACACAAAAGAGTTTCTTTATCTTATTTCACTTAAATATAAAACTACTTGAGAGACTACTTACTTGCCACCCTGACAACTCAGAGAAACTTCATTCACATATAGAGGTCTCACTACAAGCCTGAACTTGCTCCCATTGAAGCAAATGAGAGGACTCCTACTGACTTCAATGGAAAATCAGCAAGGCACGTAGCATGAGTTGTATGCACCTATGTGAAAACAGTCTGTTTGATTTCTTTAGGAGCTAGTATGTTGGTTCACAGACCTCTGTGATTTGCTGGTTGAGAGACTTTAAAAGGAAAGTGTAACAAGGAGCTTTGAGCATGAGGTTTCACAAAATTAAAAACCCACAACTTCTCTAAAAAAGATGGTAGCAGAAAAAGAATATACATCTATACAGTGTGTACACATGTATACACATATACTCCTGTTTCATGCAGAAAGCTTTCTAAATAAAAACATACAAAAAATAACCAGTGCCATACATTATGTAAACTCACAAGGCATACTTTCAACACAAATTTGAAGCATAAATTAAAAGAGAGAGAGAAAGAGAGAGAGAAAGAGAGAGACAGAGACGATAGCAAAAAACATTTTAAATACAGAATTTGCACAATTGGTATTTTTGTTAAATAAGAATAAATAAATTCATTACATCCGTTCACATACCAGTTGTAAAAACAATAAATTATTTTATTTTTTTCAGTGCTGTGTTGCTTTTTTTTTTTTTACATTTGTGATTAATCCACAAGATTACTCCCTCTCCCCCTTGTGATAAAACTGTTTCCACAGGAGGGCAGCTAAATTTAATCGCTTGTCTACAGCCAAACCAAAGAGAATAGGCTTTCTCTGAACGACAGCATCTTATCTGAAAGGCAGATGCTCTACAAAACACTAATGCTAGTGGGTCAAACTCCACTCAAGGCACTGGAGATGCCTCCCAAAGAATCAGCAGTGAATTTAACACTGCAGATGGTTTACTTCCATGCAAAGAGCAATCCTGTGGGTTGCTTAAATAGTGTTGCTATGCCCTAGAAGCATTTTATGAATCCTGTTTGGCAACCCGCAGTGCTAATGTAAACAGTGACATAACAGTGTGAGTAACGAGGAATCGAGTTCAGGACACAAGCTTCAAGGACAAAGTCACACACCGTGCACCAATTTTTCATTCAGCAGTTACACGARACAGCTCTGAATGACCAGGCTTGGAATTGGAGTCTTATTACAAAGAACAGCTAAAAAGCAAGTGTAAAATAGAGCCCCCTGACCTAGTTTACCATCTGCTTTTATGGTTGCTTTCTTTGCTCTGCCCCTTTTGCCCTCTCACTGTATAAACTTCTTTACACTCATGTTCATGTGCTTCATAACCACATCGGTGAAAAGGGGAAAAAAAAAACACTGTAGTGGTTTGTTCTCATATTTCTTTACTTCTTATAAATAAACTCTTTCTATGAAAAAGATACTCTTCACCTAAGAAAGCTTTAAATTTATACCCGTTTATGGTATTAATCTTCTGGAGCCTGAATAACATCCAAAAACTTTACTCATTCTGTTGAATATATAATAAATTATTACTATGAGGTGAACACATACTTGCACATTTTGTCTCTATAATGCTAAAATGTAGGTAAAATAAATGCCACTTAATACAGCAGTTGTATGCTGAGACAATGTTAAGTCTATGAGTAAACGTTAAGTCTCCTTATTTTTCCTCTCATGATGGTTCTTTTGTGCTATGAAATTTTGAGAGGTTTGAGAACATGCGTAATATATATTTTAAGTATAAAAATCAGATTGCTGGAAAGGAAAATAAGACACTAAAAATAAGACACCTATGTTAATAGGTAGAGAAGGGACAAATCCTAACTTCCTAAAACTCTGCAAATATTCAGAGCCTTGATCTAAGATGCGAGGGTGGGATCAGCGATTAACTGGGGAAATTTCCTCAAGATCCACAGTTTTGCATAGGACGACGCCTGACAGGAAGGCATACTGTTTGTGAAAGCTCAAGATAACTAGTAACATTCCTTTGTAATTCATGTTGACAAACTAGGAGGCCCTGTCCCTATTATTGTTTACTTAGAATAGAGTACAAAAATAGATACTTCTCCAGGTTTCACCCTTGAAGATGTAGCAATGCTCTGCTATTTTGAAATCATCACATGCTTTCTAGAGTTCACACAAACACGCCACAGTTGCAAAAACATGTTTGTGTCAGCTCGGAGCCAAATCTGCTCGTTTTGCTACACAAACCAACAAGTTCTTTACTGACTTCATAACTGGATTTTTGAAAAGACCCTAGGGATTTTCAGTGCTCATGTACCACCGACTTGCAGCTGCGAGGTTTATCTGAAAATCCTCCTGCAGCCTCATATTCTCCTATGTGGACCATCTGGGGAATAAAATACAGGTTTGTATTTTCAGCAGCATRTTATACACACTTCTTTCAATATGTGTTATTCTAGGGCTTAATTCAAAACCTGCTGAAATAAAAGGAAGCAGTTTTGGTAGGGTTCCTGTCGGGCCTCCACCTGCTACCTGCATACGGTGAGATGCCCTTCCTCAGTCACAGACCTTCTACCAGGCAATAATGGGACTCAGAAGTTGTTGCCAAAAAAATTGATCCCAGCTACTGCCTGTACTGTGGAAACAGTCTTATTGATATTGGGTAAGTCCTCCACATCCTGATGTGGTTTGACTTTCTAGTGACCCCTGGTCCTCCCATATGCGGTAGATATACAAAACATGAATGACTTCTACAACTTAAAAAAAAAAAAACAACAAAAAACCCAAACCTGAAAGACAAATAGTTACAAACAGTTGCTGGCAAGATGAATACCATGGTTAGACATGATGGACAAAACAGTGATAAAATATTAACTGCTTGCTGTGTTTTTTGACCTTTATAGCCTCTTCAAAAGATGTAGGTGCGTTACACATTGTTAGATTCAAGGTGGAAGCCATAGAGAAAATAACAGAGAAAGCAGTTGAACACAGTCTCAGAATATCTGAGTTAGAAGACACTTGGTTATCTTACCTGTAATTTTTGGTTCTCTAACTTGTTTCTACAAAATACAGTATGCCTTTGTTTTATGGAAAGAAGGAGCTAGCAGCTATYGCTCATCCACAACAAGGTCCCCAAGCTGTGACATGCCCAGAATGAGTGAAAGGTTTACATGAGCAAAGTGTACACAAATTCCTTCTAAGCAGCCAAAAGCCTCCTCCTGTGTATGTCTGACACACAGTCAGGAGTTGCTGATGATGCTGGTATTTGAGCAATGTACATGTGGGGATCCCTGGTCCACAAGCTGCTGCAATGCTCCTTTTGAGAATTTCTTGGTGGAAACACATTGTCATAGAATTATGATCTGCTGTCAGGAAATTCCTAGAATGTAAATGCACTTCCTGTTGTCAAAAAACAAGAAAAGTATTACTTTTTAAAAACAGCAGCAAGCTTTTCATTTTCCAGTAAAACATCCGCAGCCATTTCTGAAGAACGGACCAAGTCCAATGGCTGCAGAYATACTTTGGTCAATCACTTTACTTATATAGTTTGTTTTTTGATTTTTTTTAATAGAACCAGTGATATAAAGTGACATACCAAATGAAAGATATTTACAAAACAGTATAAAATAAGCTACTGTGGTATCATGGATACATGTGACGCTTTCTAAGGACATACTGTATTAGAGGTAGGTGAAAAAGGGGAGATGATTCTGTAACCTTCAAATATCCCAGGATCCTCCATTCACTAGTTTTTCTTCTTTTTTCTTTGTTTTATATTTTTGCAGACACAGAGGGCTTATAACTTTAATTCTTAGTTTTTTGACATATCAAGATCACCCTACTATTATTTAAAGCAGTGCACATCTTCATTTGGTCCAAATAGGCAGATTCTGCCCATAATTTGAGACTGCATGTAAGTACATTGAAGCCTTGGCTTCTCTCTGACTGGGCAGACCTAATACCAGTATGTCAACAATGGCTTAATCAAACCTCTTTTAAAGAAGATCACAACCACAGGTTAACACTTTTTTAGCAAGCACTGTTTAAATGCTGACGGTCTCTGTGAGAGGAGACATCCTTTAGCTAATTTTCCATGCCCGTCTTTGCATTGGACAGTCCTGGTGTGCCACCCTGTGTCACATGTTCGAGAACAAGAAAGCCATGGTCCAGTAACCCACCGCGGCTGCATGAGCTGCAGAGTTACTTTGTTGGTGTTGCCATTGCTGGTGACAGAGTTAGTCATTTGCCCTTGCTTCTTTGGCACAAAGAAACTATAACGGACATCCACTGGTTGAGTTGGATCAGTTGCAAGTATCTGCACAATAAGAATCTCTTTTGTGGCAGAATGTCCCATTGCATGCAAGAAATCATCTTTGTGACTCCAGCCGCTGTAGTTCATGACAGTCCCATTGATGTCAATGATTGTTTCTGAAGTGGAGATCATATATTTTCCATTTACAAGGTACTCACCATTTTTCTTTTTCAGGGCCAGGTAGGCAGTGAACCTGCTCTGGTCCTTAATCTTGAACTGTCGAACTTTGATGTGAGTTGCCCCTTCTGGGATTTTCACTACGTCTGTGTAGCCCTTACTGAATGAGGGGGGGGRAAAAAAAAAGTATTCAGTAGCTAGTGTGAAACAAACCTCAAGTGTTACTGCAAAGCCTAATGAAGTTGCTGGTAAGACACATCTTGCTCCGGTTTAGTTCAGACCCTGAATCCATCTGTCTTGAGGCTCATCTAAAATTAATTTAACCAGGTGTCTTTTATTTTGTTCTTTATGTTCTTGAAGAACTTTCTACTGCATGTATTTCAAATTGCTTAATCTTTTGCTTTAGTAATAATTTTATATGAGTCAGATGATACAAGAGGAATGAATAATAGCTGATAGCTTATATATTTCAGCAAAAGGTAGGAGATATGAAATACGATGCATGCTTTGCTTGCCAAGGAAGGATAATGAGATATGCATTGGTTACAGCTGTTTCTTGCTGTCTTTGCTATAATGATGATTAAGGAAAGCATGAGCAGAGTAACAGCTGGATAGAGGTACCTTGGGAATATTTAAAAATGATCTTGATCACTCAGAAAAAAATTGTTTACTTTGAAATTCATAAAGCAGAAGATTAATTGCCAAGTGTCTAATAAAAGGTGCAACCAAATGGTTAACCTGTACCATTACAGAGTCTTCTCAGTTGCTACTTATGAAGTACTTTAATTCAGATTCAGAAAAAGATATTTAACTCTTCTGCTGAAAGTGACAAACATTAGAAACCCTGCAGGCATGCTAGAACTTTCACTATCTCAAGTAAGTTATCTATCTATCTGATTTATTTTAACTTGACTAATATATTGAAAAATCTTAAGGCCTATACATAGGTATACCAGTTGGACTTTGGAGACTTTTATTTTCATTCATAAAGATATGGCAAAATCATTCTGCAAATATCTCATATCTGAAAAGCTTTGTTAGTATATTCTAGAAAAAAAGGAATGAGAAAGTGTACTAAGAATGTGTAAAATTGAAGGTGTCTCTATGGCAACTGTTTAAACACTAGACTGCTACTTTTGAGAACTTTTGATTGTACAAGTGGAGATGGCACTGTGCTCTTCCTATACTTTTTCCAGCAGTTGTGGGACAACTGCTAAACCTCTATTGATTTAGCAGCTCCATAAACCTGAAGACATATAGTGCAAAAATCAGGCTGGGGGTCTCTGCTATTCAGCACTGCATAAATATTTTTAGATAATAGATGCTAAAATATCTGTAAAAACATGTTATTGAAGTTACAAAATCACATGCTCAAAAGTTAAAGGAAATGCTAGAGAATTCAGGTGGTATGCATAAAAAACAGTAATCACAGTTATCAACTGTAACACCCCATGTGCACAAAGAAGCAGGTGTAGCCTTAATTCTAATGTTTTCCAACTTCTGACTATTTAACTTCACAGCCTTTTAAAAAAAGTTCTTAGCAAACAGTTTTCCAGGAGATTTTTTTTTTGATTGCTCTAAAAGAAAAAACAACAAACAAATGGCATTATGTCAATTGTCTGCAATGAGAAATATTAGTTAACTTTAATGTACAGGTCAGTCCAGTTCCTGTTATAATGGTCAGCAATGCAATGGAGATGCTATTTTACAGTGGACAAGAGATAATTTTACTGTAGCCATGGCCCTTTTATAGGCAAAAATATTTTATGGACAATAATATTTTGCTATTTTAGTAAAGGGTTTTATTTTAATGTCAACTATTTGCAAAAAGGAATTAATCTCAATCAATATTTGCAGTAAAAAACAAATCCTCTTCAATCCAAAATTTAATCCAAACCAAGTCGGAACACACTTGGTACTTACAGTTTGATTATTATTTTTTAAATGGGACAATTCTGAATCCACTAAGGCCAAATCCAGTCACACAGTGAAGAATATTTTACTCTCTGACTGGTCTTATTTCAGTTAAAGGCACGTCTTGAGGAATAAGATGATCACTTCATGTGAATAATTATAACAGAATCTCACCATTTCCAGGTGTACCTCTGCTACAAATTTGACCTCACGGAAATCCATCAAGCCCCCTTCGCACCTTTGCTGGAGCCTGGATTCCACCACAAGGGTCATTATGAAGCACATGAGGTATATCTCACACTGTCTTCTTCATTTAGACATCTCAGACATTTCAATATTTACAGTTTGGAAAACATTTGGTTTATATAATTACTGAATTGGATAGAAAGTCATTCCTTTTGGCAGAAGTGTTTTGGCATGCTTAGGTGAGTAATCACTGGTTTACCAGGAAGAAGATTAGTTATGTTTATTTTTAGAGCAAATTTATTCTCAAAGCCATTTTTGACTGCTATTAATCAGTGCATCAAAATGGATAGAAATGCAAGGTCATTTCAAGAGTCAGATTTCAACTTCTGGTAGTTTTCAATATGCTATAAGAATTTGGAAAATATAAAACTAAATCAAGGTCATGTGCTTTTTAAAAGATGGTATGCTAATTCAGTCACAAGATACTGAGTAGAAATCATCAGCTGAAATTTTCTAAGATTAGATCATTACAGTCCTGTAGGACCATGGAATCTACATAAATGATAGTAAAGGAAATCCTTATTTATCTATAAGCCTAAAGAAGTGAAGAGGGAGGGAAACAAGAATTCACACAGAAGGCAGACTTACTTGACATTGGTAATCCAGCTACRAAGTTTACTGCTGCTGTGAAATATGGGCAGGCAAATATTGTGGGGTGGTTGCTTTTGTTTTACTTTTATTATAGTCAAAAACTGAACTCTTGACAGTAAAATTTTCTTATGGAAAATTGCTATAAATATTTTAACTGCAAAAAAATAAAATTCACCTGCAGATTGATATGATGTCAGTAAGTACAAAGGGATATAGAAAAAAATGCCACGTTTAAGCCTATGCATACTTCTGACATCCCATCTAGTCATCTAAGCTCCACATATACTGAGTAGTATGAAAAGGCATTTTTAGGGTATTAATTCCTCTCACCTACTGTAGAAGACCATTACAGCAGTGCTCTAAAGCTGCCTGCTTCTCTCCATTATCTGCATAGGTAATCTGTGTCACTAAATGAGGTGGGAAGTATTCATTATTCATTTTCAAAGTCAGGTGAGATGAAACGTTCTCAGTGGGCAATTTACTAACACAGCACCATCTGGGAAATGCAGTTTCACATATTCCCAGATTATTCTGGCCCCAACAACTTCCTGGTTCATCCTTCTCTTCCCTTCCCTCTCTCCTCCAGAAACCACAAGCCATCCGACACCGCAAGGTCAGCAAATAGCACAAGATGCTGCAACTTATTCCAAGCAGACTTCATATTATTGGGTGCTCACCTGTATCAGCGGTACTCTGTCAGAAATGAATTGGGTAGAGTGTTTTACCATGTGATTATTTGCCAGAGCCAGGGTGTTGTTAAGAGGCCAATTTTACACATCCAAAAAGTGCAATAAAGCGCAGGCGATGTAGTTTTTTGGACTGCCTTTCTTAATTTAGAATTAATTGCRTTTAGAGACAGAAAGAAGTCACACAAGACGAGTTACTAATTGCTCAGCAACATATATGTACTAGTACTCAAGATCAATACCTCTTTTTGGTGAAGGTTCCCATGACTTTTGTGCAGCTGGAATTGTCTCCTCCACAAACACCGCACTTATCATACTGGAGCTTTGAACCAATGATGCCGTCACAACCAGTTCGGATGCATTTTCCCCGGACACAGACTGAATTACTGTACGGCCTGCATTCAGTTCCATCAGTTACCTAGGTAATCAACTGACTGTTAGTTAAAACCGCCATGGAGAAGATTTGCTTTTGTGAAGCTGATTGGCAAATAAAGAGTTTATTTATATCACCCACATCACAAAGACTGCAAGTCATTTAAAACTATATTATAGATGAACAAATACTCAGAGCATTTCTGAAGAGGTGTTTCATTCCATCATAGGTATGAATCCAGTTAATGAATTTGTGCTTGTTTGGTGTTTAGCCAGCTGAATACCAGTACAGAGTTTGGCAGCTGAGACTAAGTTGTTCTAACAAAGCAGCCGAAATTTAGTGGAAGGGCTGAAAGTAATGACAGACAACTCTACCATAAGACACTAAAATGAGCCTGATTTTAATGACGATTTCATAGCTTATTAATAATAGCAATAACAGTACCTCTAGACAGCCTTTCATTTGAACATTTCAGTTCACAGTATCAATTACTTCATCCTCATAACATTTAGAGGAAGAAAATTGCAAGAGTAAGTGTGGGAGCCATTTCAGTTTGAGTTGCATCTGATGTAACATAAACTGACCACATAAACTAATTGGCTTCACATGAGTTACTCTAGATTCCCATAACACAATTCAGGGTAAAATTTATTCTTTTACTCATGTTATCCTCCCTCCTCCAGAAAGCCCCAGAGTCACAAATGACTCTCCAGGCAGAAATCCTTTCCTTTATCCACCACTGAAAGATTAGTGCAGAATACACTAATAGACACATATTATTATGAACCTACAAATTTAGATGTGGAAAAACATACCTAATTTAGAGGCCACCTCTGGTCCTAATTTATAACCAGGATCAAACCAGTATATCTAATCACATGGTAAAATCCTTGGATCATATGATTAAATTAAAGTTACGTTTAGTATACAGCTTAGTATACAGTTATGTGTAGTATATACCTAGAAAGCTTTTTACGGTACAGGACACTTCTAAACCGAGACCTGAAATCATAATTGAAGATTCCATTACCTTCTGAGAAAATACCACGTAATAGCCGGTTCCTTTGGCTCGGCAGGTGAGCTTGCAAACATCTCCAGGAAGTACTCCAGCATACTTGGGGACCCATTCAACAAATGTTTTGACACCCTTTGCATCAGATTGATAGCCATTCCTTGCTTCACACTGCTCTTGTCGAAAAGATTTAGCTGTAGAATTATTTGTATCATTAGTGATTATTTCAGAACATGCTGCAAATATCATTATGTCTACCTATTATTCCAATTTTTGATTTGTTTTAACATAATTTTTAAGTTATATCATTTTTCTGCTTTACTTTACTACCTAACAGGCCTTCAAATTCTTTAACTGTTTTAGCTTGGAAACCTTCCCTAGACATAATAAGAATTAAGTGATTACAGTGTGCTTTACTGTTCCTTTTTCAGGAGTGAAATTTCTTTTCATTGCAATCTCTATCCTTTTTGTTTGGGGTCTGGGTGGGGGTTGGGGAAGAATTAGGGTATTGTATTAATGCTGAATGTCTTGCTGTGGTAAGTAATTCTTATTATGTGTTGCAGAAACTATAGCGGACTCAGTAGATGTTCAGTATTTTTCATCTAGGCACACACAGGCTGGAGMACGGAGGCACTTCGGCAGCTATGCAACATACCATTTGCTGGACAAGGTGTGACATTGCAGGAACGATAGATGGCCCTCTTGCCAGTGCAGTACCTGCCGTTGTTTCTGGGAGCTGGGTTGTTGCAGTGACGATAAGCAAACTGAACTCCTCCACCACAGGTACGGGAACACTGTCCCCAAGGTCCCCAGGACCCCCAGTTACCATGGTTTGAAGCCTGAAACATATGGAACAGTGGGAAGTAAGGGCATCATCCAAATGTGAATAAGGGTAAATAATTAAATATCAAAGACACTGGTAATGTTTTCCTCAATTGAAAAAGGTGTTTCGTCAGCCATTTTCATTAGGGATAAAAGGCAACTCCATCTGAGGAGCCTTTTTTCTATGTATTGATGACATCTCAAGTGGCATTGTGCACGTAAGGCTAGGGCAACACTAGGCTTCATTCTGCACAGCCAGCTTCAGCATATTTCCCAGAATACACACACTGCACCAGAAATACTAACTATATTCTCATATATGCCCTCTCATTTTTTGCTATCCCACCAACAGGCCCACTTAAACTAGCTACAGGGGATTCAGGGATTGTTCTGTATTACAGAATCTAACCACAATCTAACCAACTTATGCAAGGATTCATAACCATACCTGAATCCCCATTCTGAAGGAACAAGAGTTCAACATGTCTTATGTTAATGAGTTTTGTTTCCAAAGACCTACTTCACACACATGCTACAAATACAAGCCAATATCCCCAGTTTCACCAAGTGAATCATCTGCCCAAACTACATTAGTAGTCTTCCAAGATTAGGCGATTGCCTCTATTTTTCTCTCTGAAAAAACATAAGATTGAATTTCAGAGTTTTCTAAAGGCAGGAAATGAAGGCATAAGATGAAGAAGTTTGGTGACAAGAGTGAAGTTAAAATTGCTTCTGAACCAAGAGGTTAAAGTTCCAAGAATACTGGCAAGAGATGGAGCCATCAGATATAGTTTGCAACTCTGCTAATTTGGCTCCCTAAATAGAACAGTGCACCAATTACAAGTATTGCATGAAGAAGAAATATATTTTATAAAAAGAGTGTTATAAAGGCTGTAGCTTGATTTGAACTATTCTCATATTTTGTAAATATCTTCACAAAGCTCTGCAAGTTAGGTATAATGGAAGGGGCAGGGTGACTGTCCACTCAGTTAATGTAAAAGTATCCAAACTCTGCACTGGACAATTCTCATGAGCCTGCAGACTCTTCAGAGATAGAAAGCTGACAGAGGGTACAAATTTTTCTGCTCCAGAAATGCCATCCTGGATGAGCTTCACCAGTCTTTCTCTTCACTAAATTAAGTCCCTGGGGCCCTTCTGATGAGAGCTGTAAATTAAATTTACAGATTTAATTTACTTTGGAGTCCAGTGCCAAGAAGTCAGGGAGATAAGAACAGGTCCTTGACAATCGTTCCATTTGTCCTGAGACCTGACTTACTGAATTGGCAATTCCTCTGTTTTAAAGGGAGGCTCCCAGTTTGCCAGGAATGAAGGCTTTCATACTTCAAGAACAAGAAAACATGCTTCCTCAAATTCAGCAGCATTTTTCCTATATCCCTCACCAGTAAAACTCCAACTACATGTTAAAAAATAAAGCAGCTCTTAAGCCGACACTGTCAAGTCCCTTTCACTCCCATGGAAATCAGAGCCTTTCAGGATTACGCCTTCTAAAATTCCCTAGGGTCACAGCTGGTAACTTACCGAGTAATATTTCTTCTTGGTTTTGTCAACACATTTTCCCTGGAGGCAGATCCTCCCTTTTCCACATGGCGTCCCCTCCACAGCAGGCAGCTTCTTAGTCAGACAGACCATCTGACCCTGGCGAACAACTGCACACCACAGGCGAGAGCACACATCCATACCAGGACACACCGTGTATTCAGGTCCAAATGCCAGTTTGCACTGACGAATGGCATCGTAAGTCTGTCCCGGAAGCTCCTCGGGGCCCAAGATCTGCTTTCTTGGTTGGTCCAGCAAACAGTTGCCTAAAAGAGCAAGCCAGTCTGTTATTACTCACTTCCTAGGTTTCTCTGCAGTGCTGCAAATTTGTCATTCAAGTTAGGCAGGCTGATAATGACTGTGAACCTCATTCAAAGGACACTGACGCTAGCAGAAAGGCTCTCTGAGGTATCATCAGGTTCTGGATGAGGTCGCATTATTGCAACTCTGTTCTCTCTCAGCAGTGTACCAGGTGTCAAGCTGTCTGTTTATTTCCAGTCCAAGACTGGAAATGAATTTTACTCAAGTCCCTCGGCCTTTCATTCCGTTCCCTTTATTTGAATTGACTCGGAATACAGTCTGTCCTGTTTATCAATTTGTGATTTAAGGAATGTTCAGGACGCACGGCAAAGTAAGCAAAGCTGTCATTTGAATTTTGAGTGGTACCACTTTTGAAATGGTAAAGTTTCTAAAGGGAAGCCAGAAAAATCACAAAAAAAACAGACTTGTAGCCAGTGAGGCCCTTATAAAAAGAAAAAACAAAATGAATCAAAGGAGAAATATAAGCCACATATCAAAGTTAATGTTGGCAGTAAGTCTGCACTGGGCTTTCCTTGTAAGGAATGATACTTCTACTTTGGAGTTATTTTGAAGAGAACTATACATTGTATAAAAAAATCAGAAAAAAAAGAATAAAGATCATATACRTAAAATACAGAAGAGAATATATGTGTTGAGAAATAATGCAGAAGTTACAATTTGTCTGCTACTCATTCTAAAAATGAGAATTCACATTCAGATTCTTGAGGACCTACTGAAAGTTTTTTTTCACTACTGAAAACCTTATTTGTTGACATGCAGAATTATTTATTCAATATAACCTCTTTTACACCCCATGAAAGGGTTATGTGGTCTGGACAAGCTTCACTTATCCTTGGCCAAAATAATTTACCACAATTTATCACACTTTGCAACTCACACCAATATTCTTCAGTTGGACCATGGGTAAAAAAGGCTCACTGTAAAAATCTCACCATTTAGGCAAATAGAATAGAGGTTCGAGCTATAGTAGTGTATTTAAACAAACCAAACACCCCATCACTCAAACAATGGCTTGCATTTTCCCTTCAGAACACACATTTACTGCAACTATTCTTTTTTTTTCCTCTAAAGATTAAGGCCAATTAGCTATATTCAGCCAAAAATCCTTTCTGCATCATTACTTACTGCTGAAAACCCTCTACTTTGTTAAACTTGTTGTTCCATTTGTCCTCTGCTGACCCTGATTTACCCTGCTTTTATCTTTAATCTGGATTATGCTGACTTTTTTAATGAAGACAAGGTGTGCCAATGCTAACTGATGATAAGTGGAAAGAAATAAAGGTAATTAAAAGTACCCTACTGTTCAAAGTTCTTCGTAGTGTAAAATATTAAAGACATGGTGAAAAGTGAGGAAGCACAGATGTTTTCCATAAAGGTAGGTTGCTGGGGTTTCTGAAAAGGAAATAATTGGCAACAGTTTCTGTCAAAAATACATCTTATAAAAGCAGAGAACGATAATGCCCTTCTACTTCATATACCTTGTACAAAGGAGGAAGCTAGCATAGCGTTGGGGCAGTGACAAGAGGACACTACCATGTCAGCATTTAGAGGTATACACTACTAGTATATAGTGCAGTGTTTATAAAATTCCCACAGTGCAACCACTATTCAATATTTTAAAACGTGACAATAACACATAGTTTCTGCAGATAGATACTCTGCCACCCATCACTAACTATGATCCACCCTAACTGACATGATGGAAAATCTGAATATAAAGAGAGAGAAAAAAAATCACATTCTTGCATATACTTGAATTGTCAGTCATTAGTTAACACCCATTTGGGTATTTTTCATCCCTGAATAGTAAACAGGTTTCACAAGCTTATGTAGCAAATACAGCATTTTTTCCCCCCCAGAATAGAGGGGGAGTGAGTTTCAAAGTTCTCCTTAACTGATATCGCTCTGAGGAAACACAAACACCACAGAGCCATACATTCCAGCTCATCTCACACGATAAATTCAAAACTGAAGATAGGAAAGGCCCCTAAGGCTTCCGCACTGAAAAAAACTGCCTTTACATTTACAGGTAGCAACAGTGCTAATCTCTGTTTAGACAGGTTCCAGTGAAGTGCAGGTGCTTCCACCACCAGCTAGTCTAACCTCCTACTTTGTAATGGTCAGAAAACATGGAGGTAAGTGCTGGAGAATGGTTTGTCCTGGGCCCCCTGGTTGAGAGGGCAGAGAGGGCTTCAATTCACTACATTACAATAYACGGAGCATGTATATATTACTATTCCTATTTTATGTCCTGAGTCCCAAGGAACATCTGTGCACCCTGGAAAAGAGCAACATTCTTGCCTGATGACAGTGCTAATCAAGCCACCTCATTATCTCTCCTCAGTGTTATGGGCAATATGCCCTGGAAGAACAGGCAGAATAAAATCTGTGCAGGAAGCAGATAAGCAGGATATAAATTAATTAAAATAGGAATAGTCTTATTTTTCAGAATACACAGAGCACCAAGCGCATTGACTAAACACAGTAAGCAGCAAGCAATCATATCACAGGCTAGCGGCTGACATGACAATAAAGGCAATTAGTACCTTAGGAAAGAGTGGGCTAAAAGCAGATGGAAATAAATGTCACCTGTCTTCTGGACACTAACTGAACTATTTCTTCCTAAATGTCAAATTGCTGAGTGAGGTCAACTCATGAGTGTAAATCTCATGGTGAAATCATGATGATAATGATCATAGTTCTCAGACTGGGCACAGGGGACAGGGAATCAGCACCCTGACTTTCCCCAGACCTGGATGAGACATTTATGTTGGGATTTGTTTATCTCACTTTAACTGTATGTAATGCTGGTGTCTGCAGTTCAGTCAGCTCTCAGAGTTTTCACTGGTCAGTACAAGCAAAGGAGTTTATAGTGTAATGTGGCACCACTGATACAATTAATAAGATCAAACAAATCATTGATGCCATTGATAAGACAACTCTTCACTGTGATGGAAACTTAAATACCCAGTTGAGGTGTGGCTATCTACGTAGTAAATACCCACATTTAATAAGATGAATCCCTCTCTAACATCACTTTCCAAATTTATAAAATGGGAACCACAAAACTTGACAAATTGATGTTACAGAATTAAAGAGTCAAGACTGATGTTTTCTGTTACAGCAGTCTGGGGTGAATATCAAAAGCTATATGAGAAATAAGAGCTTAAAGCTTTGATAAAATATTTACTGTTCTTTTATAATAGAATCCTACTCAAAAATCCAAATTTCTGGACTTCATTCAAGTTTCATTATGCTTAGCCATAAGAAGTAGCAGATGAAGTACTTAATTTATTTACTTTCTCACATCAATACTTGCATGCCCTGTTTGTCACAAGGCACAGTCCACAAGCTCATGTCTGTTCAGACCAAAAGCACAATATAAATTACTTATGCTGTGTATCAAAGAATGGAAAAATCTCCTCTTCTTCAATGTTTCCCACACTAGCTTCCTGTGACTATATAAAATAAAGTCACAGACAAACAAAAAATAAAGCCAGGCATATGAATAGCTATATTCTTTCTTCCTTTGGTTGTAACTGCTATTTTGCACCCTCCTCATCTCCATTATACCTACAGCAGTGCTCAAAATTGCACCTGAATGAATAGTTAAGTTTTTTTCTCTGCCTAGCAGCATTTGGGAGACAGAGGATTTTCTTTTTTTCTATTTGAAGACTGCAGGGGAGCACTGTCTCCAAAAGAAAAAAGGAGGGAAAGCACTATAACTACACTACAGTACACCTGTCCCAGCCGAGGAAAAAATGAACAATCCATGCGCAGACACATACTTATTCTGAAGGAAACATGGAAATATGGCACATTTACACTGTTTTATTATCAGCACAATGCAGTTAGAAAGGTGGCTTCATGCTCTACTAGGATTCTGTAGTTGTCTTGTACACTCAGTATACATTATAAATGGGAATTATGGAGCTATGGATTCATTCATTGGCTGGACAAAGAAAATAAAACTAAAATCTTGCATGTCATTTTAGCACAATAATTTGGAGAAACTGCAATTTAAATCATTGACTTTCATTTTTGTTTGGTTTCATGGATAGTGTTTGTGTTCTGTTGTGTTCTGTTAAGACAAATCTTTGACTTAAATAGCTACTGAAAAATGATAAACTTCACAGAAAAGCAAGACTTCTACTTTGAAAACAGGTCTCTGAAGGCCTGATCTATCAAGAAAACAGATTCCCTAAACATTATCTTCCTAAAATCACACCAATAGACTCAATAATAAAACCAATTCCCACGTAAGACTACAGGCTCAAATTTTCTAAGAATTATTTCATCATGTTGGTAACTTTATGAGACTATATGCCTGAAGGATAACTACTCATCAGTATTAGAAATGGCAATGTACTCTAACCCATCTCTTAACAAACTCATAGATCCTAAGCTCGCCATGTGCAATATAATATACATAACTTGGTGAGACTTGTCGGCCACTGAAGACCGTTAAACTTCTTGTACAGGAAGGCAACACTCATTCTGAACAAGGAGACCATAATGTGACTCAGAAAGATTTGAAGCTGTTGCCTACTTCTACTGAAAAAATTGGCAGAATTTATATTCTTAGAACTGTAGGCTTGACTGTTACAGCTCCCCTCACTGGGAAGACTGGGACCAGCTCATGGGTAAAGGCCCAAATTTCAACTATTTCCCAGTACACACAAGCCAAAGGTGAGGTCTTTGCTTGCTTTGTTGTTGGGAAAGTAGTTGGCTGGATGCCCAGTATGGAGAAGAAGCCAGATCACAAAAAAAAGGGAAAGACAAAAACACCCTTCGTACCAGCCTGCAGCAGGAGAGGAACGGAGGAGGAATTGTGGCTCAGAGTTTCTTGCTCTAAGAGGTCATACAGGGATGGCCACTAAGGTGCCCTTCTCACCCCAGAGAATATATATTGTGAAACTCCCAGGTGAGACAAAAGGCAATGAACGTAACTGAGCTCAGAAAGGAAAGATCTCTTACACATGTGGAAACCAACTTGCTAAAATTAAGTCAATGCCAGAGCAATATGGACTATAAAATAGGACAGCATAGATTAATGGGTCTAATAAAACTGAGAGAAAAAATGAAGTAATTCTCCAGATACGAGAATACAGGAGAAAATATTTTGGAGAGCACTGAAATTAGCCAGCAAAATATTTAAAAGTAAAAAACCTTTACATTCAGCTGGCATACCATACTTTTTATCCATAAGTATTTCAGTTACCATAACAACTTGGTCCATTCACTCAATTATGTCATTTTTATCTCAGCATTTTGGAATTTGAATGGCTTGTTTAAGAACTACAGTTGCTTTGGGAGCACAGTGAAGACTTAAAAATTCATTTAAAAGTGCAGACTATGCTTTATTATTAACTTTTCAGAAAATTAAAGTTTTGAGCTTATTCTCCAAAGAATAAAGGACATATTTTACAAATATTAGTTAAAAGACCTGGAAGCTAAGCTCCTGGGGCGGAAGAAGTCTTTTGTCACATTTTGTCTAATTCTTGCTTATGGCCCCTCTAGCACTTGCCTTATAAAAATAATAAATGCCATTAATGGTAATAAGAATTATCTGCATACACTCTGCTTATATATGTAGTCTAACACTCAGTAGACCACAACACCCACTTTAATTTCTGTGAGGAACCAAAGCATTTCCTTGTGTCCTCTGTTTAAAGTAATCTCTGAATTTGTTTCTGTGGCATTTGGAAACACAAAACTAATTTCATGCTTTTAAAAAACATCGTCATGTTCCCAACCAAATTTTTGCCAATACACACTGTATCAACTCTTTCTTTTCTTTTGCATGTGAACCACACAAAGCCTTTGCCAGTCTTTGAGACCTTTGACTTTTTCTGCAAGCACCTCCAAAATAGTCCTGAAGATGAGCATGGAATGAAAAAGCTGATATAAAATGTTAATATTCCAAAAACGGTTCACAGCAAAAACTGGCATGTAGCTGACACCAGAAGTGATAGTACATACCATGACCATCATCGAAAAATTCTGTTATAGTTGCTGAAGTGCATTTGGACCAGGGTTTGGAAGCATCAATGCTAGTGAGAATGGAGGACATCAAGCGCTTGTCTTCCATGGAGCCAAAGTTCTCCTCACAAAATTTGGAGTCATCGTGGGAAAGTCCAAGCAAGTGCCCTACAGGAATGAAATAAATAAATAAAATGATACTGCTATCCTTAACAGAATTTACCAGCTGGACCTCATAGTCAAGGTAAAATGAATTGTGTAGTTCATTCTAACAGCCATCCAAAGCAGGCCACCTGAAATGCAGTATCTCTGCTGGAAGACAAAAGAGCTGTGCCCATTTACACCACTACATGTAGCAGCGAAGTAGCGTCATCGGCTGACATTTCATCAAACCGTGCTGATTTAAACATGATGAAGACTAAAGTGAACTGTATCCACTTTTGTTAGTCAATAAGTTAGTTCTTACTGCTTTCAAAATCATCTGTAGCAAGAAAGACTAATACCTCACTCTATAAAGACATTCTGTGACTGTTCAGAAAGGTGTTACAATATCTTTCTAAGTGTACACAAATGCTAATATTTATGCAATAAGTACCTACATGACTAAACAAATTGTACAAGGGTTCTTATACCGTACGCAACCCTGAAGCGTGAGTACCCTCTACAATACATCAAACAATCAGAATAACCTTGTCACATAGTCTCTTCCATGTATGGCAGTGCGTCTTATTTTGTGTGAGGTTTTCTTTTTATTATTATTTTGGCTAAAGTTTTAGTCTTGTGGGCTTTTACTTTTAAATATACACAGTATTAGATATTTATATTACAAAACACAAATGTGCACACAAAACAGCAGATGATGAAGCTCGTGAGAATACTTAATACCTAGGAGAGCTTATTCCAGTGCCAGACCAGCTCCTAGAAAGGCAACAGCAATCTTTATGGTAGAGCAGTGGTCCCCACCTTCTCTAGCCTGTGAGCAACAATAACAGATTGCAGGCAACGAACTTCTTTTAACTTTAATTTCCACTCCCATATTGGATTATCTCACAGCCAGCTTACTATCCAAGGGGTAGAAGACTACGAATGCGTACCAAGCTGCAGAAAGGTCCAGCCAGAAGTTATCATTCATCGCCTTCAACCGAGGTCAGCAGATGATTAGCCAGACATCCAGGGTTAGAGCGTAAGTGCTTTAATGATAAGAACAGAGACCACCCATGAAAGCCACTGCACAGAAATAAATCTTATGCCCCCACAATAGCCTGTGTGGATGAAGAAATGCAAACTATTCTGCAATATCTGAAAGCCTTCTGTGTACCATAGACTTCATGTTTAAGTGTAACTGCTGTAGACTAGCTGAAAGGTGACAAAAGTAGGAATGCTGATGGTAGGATATAATATACTGATATTCATAGTAACAGCCATGACAACAGTAATAACAATAATAGTACCTACAGTCTAGGCCAGAAAAGAAGAAAATCAGTAAATATCTATTTGCCGTATATAAACTTTCTGTTATGTTGTTTTGACCTGTGTGGGGGAGAAGTCAAGAGGAAAGAGACTGGGGTAGCACCCACTGTCTAGCAATATCTGAGATTAGGAAATAGCCACCTGACCAGAAATTAGTGTTAAAACTGCAGAAGATGAGAGATGAGGGTTTCTGTCCTGTGAGAGAAGCCAAGTTACCCGGCAGCCTCACCCCTGCTGATGCTGGATCCCTGACCTAAGGATGGAGCTGCAGTAAAGTGACAAGAGGACCTTGATCTGCCATTTCTACTTCTGCTAGTGATGACTAAGAATGGGAACAGCCAGTCTTACTTCTGTGGCTGCTGAATCCCCACCGGACGGGAGGTGGGAAGGAGAATGAAGAGAGCATGCCTCTTTTTTTCCCTCTTCCCCTCACATGCACACTTTCACTGGTATCATTCAGATACAGCTCCCATTTGAAGAAAAGGCCCTGCAGTGTAATAAATACTAGTAAGAATTTATTCAAGCAACCTGGGTTAACCCTGATGAGAGTCAAACTAATTAAAACCCCTTTCCTTGTTACTGTCTGCTGTTGCAATGCTGCATTGTTAAGTTCACGAATACATTGCTGCAAGAATGTAATGAATCAAACCTTTACACTGAATGCATGCCTAATTACCAACATGTTTTATATGCAAGGTTTTGGCTTATTTTTTCCAATAGGTATAAAGAGTTTCTTTTGGCCATACTTATCATATATGGGACAGATTCTGCTACCTTTATTCTACATTCAGAAACAGCTGAATATCAGTAGGCAAATGTCAAGTTTCAATCTGATATAACATCACGTAAAAATCGATGTAAACAGTTGCTTGCTGAATAGATGACAACCTCTGCTTTGTTTTATTTAAGACAAGTGTTGGTGTTGAACAAAATAATACCCTAGTACGATTATTATTTCAAACAGCCACATTCCTCTCACAGAATAACCATATAATCAGTGCACCACTTCTAATCTACAGAGCAAATCCTCTGAAAGTGTCATAGGGCTAAGCACTTCATGAATCAGCAGCTCCCTTGCCAATGAGGACTGCCTCTGACTTTGCCAGTCTTACACACCAACAAAGAATGTCTTCAGGAAATATGAAGACAATGTTATTTTTGGCTGTCTTTCTATACGATGTTATCTCCATGCTTGTACTACTCATGCTAATGCAGTGAATGGCACCAGGTCACACCTCATATCTGAGAAGAAGCACAAGCACAGTTGACGTGTTAATGAACCTCAACACATGCCTAGTAGTAATATAACTACAACCACTTTCTGCTGATGTTAAATAACTCCTTGTAGCCAGTTTCACCAGTGTTATGCTAACTCAAACAAGCATTTACTAGACAGCACCTTAGCCACATGTACTAGCTCTTTTTGAATCCTTGAATGTATGGTGCAGTTCCTCATTTAAATCAGGTCTGCACACACACTGCTTTGCAGAGGTGTTTAGGAGTTTCAGCCAGTTTCTTATGATTTACTTGAATCTGTGCACTTAAATATGCATATATTTCCAATCAATTAAACAGGAATATTTGCACAAAATTAGCCCAGCAAGCATAGAAATATCATGCTGGCTAGACCTAAGTCTCACCATAGCAGCCTTCACTGAGACAGCTTGTATGCTTAAAGGTTGCAGGAAGAATGCATTTATATCTAATGTCTCAAGACAGACCATAGTTGTAACATTGCAAGAAATTACTTCACTGCAGCATGTTTGTGAAATAAGATAATGAGGTCCTGTTACTGAAAAAGGGGTTTCATTTCTAAGTCATTGGACGTGGTACTAAATAGTTCTATTTGAATAATAAAAGCTGTAGGATTGTTCTTAAAAGTAAAACTGATTAACATTATGCAGCATACAATGTATGTTCAGCATAGGATATGAACAATAGTTGGGTGTGAATCAGCAGTTTGAGAACTTAGCTTTTCAGAGTACTCAACATTTCATAGCACCATTCAGAACCATCCAAAACTCTGACACGAAGGACTTGGTTTTGTAGGGCAGAACTCAAGTGTCTTAACGCCCTCTGATACCGTTCTGCAAAACCTACCCATTTCAGATGCAACCTCACTCTCTATAAGAACTCCATTCTTGCATAACCATACTTCACTTTTCACAATTTTGTTCAGCTTATGGGACAGAGATCCCACATAAACATGATCATATAACAAGACTTAATATAATGCAGATCTGCACAGGTCCTGCTAGTGCTGATGCTTCTGAATGTGCAACTTTGACATCTATGAGATTCTCTGCTACCTATGACACTTTTAACACGGTTTTTGGGGGCGCAGTCTCCTCCTTGCACCAACTGCATCAGTCCTGGCTTAGGAAAGACGCCTTTGTCTTTCCTAAGTGCTTTCTCCAGCACTGATCCGACCCTCCAGCCCCGAGCTGCAGCACATCTGAGACTTGCTGCTGCACAGAATTTCACTGCTGAACTGTGGCCTGAAACTGCACTTTTCTTCCATTTTTTTCCCCCTCTGTACACACAGAAAAAGGAACATGCCTCACATACAAGAAAGCCTGCAGCCAAATTTCAAGCTTTTCACTTACAGCATAGAGACTGCAAATTTCTCAATAAAATGGTTGCAAATCAATCTCCCTCTCAGAAATAGCTGGAGAGTCTCTGTAGAAAAGTTCAAAATAAATAAATAAAATTAAATGCTTCTCAGGCAACTATCCAACACAGAACATTTTAGCCCAAATACTTCAGAAAATCACAGGAGAGTGAAACAGGGTCTTCTTATGGAAAGTGTTAAGCTACCAGCTTCACCTTTAATTAGAGTACAGCATAACTTCTGTACTTTACAATGATAAATGGGGTAAACCAAGGGCATACCTCATTAACTGCCTGGACTTTTGTTATATTAAATTAGACCACTGTTCCAATGCATGATGAGAACTAGTCACTTATTTGGCATACTTCATCTTTTTGAGGAGAGGCTTCCCAAAGCATTTGCAAATCTCTCATTATTTATATTTGCAAAAATAGTATCAAAATTTCTTTGAACAATTATCACAAGGAAGCAAGGTAGTAAGTAGCAAATGATTTACAAAATATGCAATTCTGACAGCCAGTATTCAAGCTTCTAAATTAGCCATCAGTGACACTAGTGATGAGTGCAGTATCTGTGCATGCCATTGAATATATGTATTCTATCTAACCACAAAGATTTTTCTGTAAACTTTGTATGTGTGTTTACAAACACTGAGAATGTAATTTTCAAAGCATTTTATGGAACTAAAAATTCTAATTCATATCACAATCCTCTCTCTCCATCCTAATTTCAGCTTTTAAAACATTCTGACCAGACCAAAACAGATTAAAATATATGACAGACTTCCAATGACTCTGCAAAACCTTTTCTGTTTTTCATTAAAACTGATCAAAATTCAGAATATCACAGCTATCTCTAATCTCTAAATATTGCCGAGTTGAAGTATGCTCTTTCTAGCACAGGAGTAGGAGCAACACAAAGTAATTCTATACCTGTGTCCTCTGTCTTTCTGTATCCAGGAGATAAAGACAGGACATTTCCCTTCTTGTCTAGAAAGCTTCCCCCGCAGACACACACTGAYACTTGCATGCATGAACACGCTGACATTACCACACAGAGCTCAGGACATTACAGTTGTTACTGGCAGTTGCTGGTAGGATGCTTCCTATCAAAAGAGCCAAACTGAAAAGATTACAGGTGATCCTTCAAGGGATCCTACGTGTAAGCATAATTTGAGTGAAAGCTATGGGTAAAAACTAAGACATAAGGAACACGAATCTTACAATGAAGGCTTTTAAAAACTTTGCCAATTTTAGCACCACACCATTTTGTACTACTATGAACTTCAAACTTTTCCTTGAAAAAAGAAATAAAGGCTCCCAACAGCTGCGTAAAATGACGTCTGATCGAGAATGAGTTAGTAGATCATCTGATGTTTTCTCCTTAATGAAGCATCTTACTGGCGTTGACAGTTCCCACTGAGTGAAAATGACATAATTTTACCAGCAGGATGGTGTTTGGTTAAGTTATGCTGTAGGAATGCACAAAATGGTAAAAGAAACAGATGTAGAGGGGGCAGGGTTTACCCTTATGCAAGTGAAGAGGAGCTGACCTTCCTGTAAATTGTTTTCTTCCTAAGCAGCAAAAAGACCAACCATCTAAATGGACTGAGAGCCTTTCTTAGCAACCTTCTTTCCCACCTTGAGGTGAGAGAAGGTGTGACTACATTAGTAATCTGTTAAAACCAGCATCAAAGCAACATGTGGACTTCGGGCCTTGCAGTATTTTGGAATGTCACCTGCAAGGGACTTTTGGCATGGCTCAGTCTGTTTAGATCCTGAAGCAAGAAATGAAAGGAGTCAAACATCAGTCACCAAGCCCTGGATCCCAGTTCACTTGCACTGTCTGTACTCCTGATAGTGGACCTTGGACTACCCAAGCCTCTATACCCCCAACACCTACTGAAGACTAATATCTATTACAGCCCAACAGAAGATAGTAAGTCCATGGGATCAACAGGAATTCCTACACCTTGTAGGACTGGGGCATGTATTCTTGAAGTAAGGTGGGAATACTCTAAAGCATTTATTACAATCAGCTAAAACTTAAATCCTCTCTAAATACCAAGACACAAAGGGAGAATTCGCACCAAAGAGCTCTGGGGATATATATGGACCACATCATAGTTATGTTGGATGTGTGGCAAAGTACATTGAGCTGCAGCTATTTTCTTCCCAGGGCACTGAAAAGCAAAACAGAAGTTTGGATATTTCTAAGTTTTCTTAAAACACGTTGCCAGGTTCTCTGAATCAACAGCGTGCAAAAATTACTCTGATCATATTTATTTTCCACTCCTGTCTCAAGCATAGGAATGGAGTAAATGAAAAGCAGTCCCAATGTATAGCAGCAAAACTCAGCTTTTGTTAAAAAAAAAAGCACATCATGGTGACTCTTCAGCAAAAAAAAAAAAAAAAAAGCTGTTTATGGACATCTACAGATCTCTGTGCTTGAACTGAATAGCACGCCAAAGCACAGCTCTTGCACTGTATTTGACCACAGGGCACATGCAAAGTGACACAGCATGCTAAAAAATGCTACAGGCATTGTAATTTGTTTTCTTAGAAAAGCTCAGCTTGGATGAAGCATCTGTTTTTCAGTGAGATAATGCCTTTCACCTAATTTTCCAGTGGGGATGACTGAGGTACAAAAGAAGGTCAAATGATTTGCCCAAGGTTAGCCAGTGAGTCACTTGCTCTCAGGGGATCAGGACTCAGGAACCTCTTTGCTCGACATTCTTTGGTCTAATCACCAGACCATACATTCTGGATCATCCTCTCGCTTTTTTATTTCTATTTTTAATTGAGTGGTTTAAAATAAAACCACTTCTTTCTGCATGTATTGTTTTTCTAACTTGTGCAAGCAATTGGTTCCTCATTAAGAACCACATCCTGATATCACTCATAGGTGGAAAGTCATGGGACTTTCAAGTCAGCTTTTGAAGTCATGGGAATTGTACATAAAAAATGATGGACCTAAGCACTAATGATTTATAAAGTTGTATTTTATATAACAGAAATGTTTTGAATTACACAAGCTTGCAAAAAACATGCACAGAATCTAAAACTGGCTATTCCCCTTTGTTCATACTCGAACTTTCCTTCCAATTTTCTCTTATTTGACTGCTATCCATCACTTGCAAAAGAAAAAAAAAATCACTCTCTCTTTTAAACCTCCAGCCCAGAGGCAGTTTTTTAGCATTTCTGGATGAAAAGAATTCTTCAGGCTGAATGAAACAATAGTCTGAATTGCAGTTTCTTTTCAGGAGCAGACATAAAAAAAGCCACAATCAGACATTCATATACCAGTCCTGCAGACTTTATATGAAACAAACCTCTACTAGAATGGCTTGTTATAACAGGCTTCTGAGGGAGATCACAGATACATAAACCCTGTCTGAGAGTGGATTTGCTGACAAAACTCTGTCCAAGCAATGCAGACTAGGCAATTGGAGACCATTATGTCCACAGAGTCTCAAGTAATCATTAAAAGATGTGGTCTCGGAGGTCCTTGCTACATCCACTATCCTTATCTGTGGGGCATGTAGAAGAGGAGTATCAATTTACTGAAAAAGTGGGATATGGTGATTCCCATTTTATATCACTCCAACTCAGAGTAACTCACAAAGAATAGCATTTGCTATAGCTCATGGTGAATGAATGAACTCTGGGAGAGTAGAGAGTGCAAGAATGAACACATTGCATTGCCCGCTGCTTATTTCTTGGCAAACTCAGCCTTTCTCTCTATGCTTGAAGTTCTGTCTGCATGAAAACTACATCATCATATTGGTAATGCTTATCTGCCAGGGAGGAAAGCAGTCCCTGCTTTCCCCTGCAACATGGAAGGTTAGGGGTACAGACACACATGGCCAAAGTGCACTTTTACTGATAACAAGGATCATTCTAAAACATGAGGCAAGACCCAGTTTCATGCTCAATTCCTTTAAGATTGCAGAGGCACTGATACCTCACTCTGTATATATGGCTTTATGTTATTATGTTTCAGGATCCATAGCAGCTTTTCAAAGCATAGCCCTTGTTTAATGTACTCTTTCATGAGGTTACTCATATACAAAGATCAACACAACTCCAGAAAACCTCTGAGACAGCAAAACTCAGGCAATGATGCTGCTATGTCTGAGTCACTTCCTTAAGTCTCTGGTTGAGAATTTTGCTTTTAATTCCCTTACTTCTCTGTCAAAATTGCTTCACAGCCTGTAAGAAGGCAAAGATTCCTAATCTATTCAGTCTTAAAAGTAAGTGGTAGATAAAGAAAAGCTCATGTATATTCAGAACCTGGGGATCCAATTTTTCTAAATCATATCCATTTCACCCTTCTATCTCTCCATTTTTCCATACAAAGCCCATTACAAACTGTCTCAGCTTCACTAAGAAAAGATTAGTTTTAATACCACACGTGCAGCAGGTGGAACAATTATTATATATTATATATAATATTACAAGTTAATAAAAATATCCTTGAGTAAGCCAAGAATTTTTAGCCAAAATTTAAACTGGCGTTAACCAGCAACCATCTGTACAGCTCATGTTTGTGTTTTGAAACATCAGTTAAAGTTTCAGACCTACTCTTCACCTCTCACAAAGACTTAGTGATGAGTGCTTATCTTCTCCTCTTAACCAAAGGGGATATGTTCATGAGGGCTTAATCTGAATGCTTTTGCTAGCAGAATTTTAAACAGAACTTTGAAAAAGGTCCAAAGAGAAGGAATTAGTTTTCCTGATGTATGGCTTCAGAGATGGTTTTGATGAGTACAGTCTCTCTCTCTCTTTTTTTAAGAAAGCCATTCTGTCTACCTGGATATTTGTCTAAACTTCATCTGTCATGAAGGAAAAGTAGCATGAAAGCCAGACAACCTTCGCCATTTTTCATGGGCCTATGAGATTCTGTGGCCTTGGCAATGCATACCCCTTGAGTTGGAGGGCTACAGAAGATTTGTTCCTGTCAAGTCTGAAGCTTGTTTTTATCTGTTCTGTCTTGACAGCCCTAAAATCAAAGGGCTGCCTGTTCAGCAGTGGCAAACACAAGATGACTATGAATTTAATTTTGAGTGTATACAAAATAAGCACATGTGGTAAAACATGAAACTAGACAAAGAAAGTATTTTTTGACTCTTCTATGTTAATTTAAAGCAAGACTACTACTTAAATACCAGTCACATTGTTCTTGGTTTTGGTTCCTTCTGGAGAACGGTCAGAGTTATGTGGTTTAGATACAAAGATTATATAAGGTTATACATGATACGCATGGCCCTCTTTCTACAGAAGGCTCAGAGCACCAGCTCAGGGTCAGGTTCTGAACAGCTACTTTCAAGCCACTCAGAATTCAATATAATGGTGTATTTCAGTGAAGTGCCTAAGTAAGGATGCAGGAGTGATACCTCCCTTCTCAAATGGCTCCTTTCACATAAAATTATGCTGTATAATAAAGCACTAAACTTTGTGCACAGCACTCACGATATTTTTGTCTTCAATGATGGCAAATGCCACAGAATGATGGCATGTTGAAAAAGTTTCAGTATTAAACACATTATTCACTAGTTTTGACTTCTGTATAGTTCCTGGCTATTAAGCATGCATGTATCTAATAGAGCTGAAGATGAAGTTGTGATAGCATCACAAAACCATAGCAAATGAGGCTGTGAGTGTAGAAAAGCCATCGTGTTGTTCCCTCCACCCTAAGGTAGGATCAGGTACGCCCAAGCCATGTTGGACAGACGTTTACTGAGGCTGCTCCTGCAAACCATCAGCGATGGAGATTCCACAGTCTCCCCAGGCAGTCTCCCCCAATTGTTCTCACGGTTAGATGATTTTGGCTAACGTTTAAAGTGAATCTCCCTTGCTGCAGTGTAAGGCCATTTTCCCTTGCACTGTCCCAGGTGGACATGGAGAATGATTTATTACCTGCATTTTTACAACTATTTTTTACCTATTTGAAGACTGCTTTTATGTCCCCCTTCAGTCTTTCCTTCTCTACACTAAAATCACATGAAAGAAGATAAAGAAAACTAATAAACAGAGGTTTAATTAGCTCTGTGTAGCAAATTTTAAGTTACATTCTAAAAATAACATACTGGAAAGAACATCAGTAAACCACACTACTCAGATGGATACAAGCAGGAGTAGCATGCCAGCATGATTACATAACAGAGAAATAGGAACTTTGCAAAAGGTCAGATGAACACTAAGACTGAGCAAAAAGGCAGATCTTTCTCTGTATCTCTTATTTCCCCTCCCCCCCMAAAAAAACCAAGATGTTCTGTGAGGTTGATGGAAAGAACAAAGATACATGTAATTTATGAATACTTTTGCAAGTTATTAGGCCCACGTAACCCACACTGAACTAAATCAGAACTTTGTCTGCTTACAGACTGCAGGAAGAATGCTTTTATATTTAAGGACTGGATTGAAACTCAAGAGATGAGTTTAATTCTTGGCTCTCCCTGAGACTTCCTATGTGATTTTGGGCAAATCACTAAATCTCCATACTCCAGTTACGTATTGACAGAACGAGCAGTAGCTCCACTTATTTCCTCTTGAACTCTTCCCATTTCATTTTTTTGTAGACAATGAGCCCTTTAGGATGCGGGCTGTCTGCACTGAAGCACACGGGACTCCAGCACAGCAGGGGCTGAAGTCAGCAGAAGCTTCTGAGCACTACTGCATCCCCAAAGGCAGCAAGAGGCTACAAAATATGGAGTTGTAATGTATAAGGTATATCCTGTCAGAAGAGATGTTAAGCATCAACTTCAAATTGATTGCCTGTGTCTTTTAATGGTGTCAGATCATGCTTATCTTCAGGCAGCACACAGGCTGGCTTATACGTCAACATTGTAAAAGAAACAAAACCGCAAAAAAAAAAAAAAAARAAAARAAAAAGATTGAGTACTGGAGTAAGTATTAAACCTATCTACTTTTATTTCCTGGCAGTTATTTTAATAGACAATACATGGAAGAGCAATATACCAGCTTGATCACATAACAGAAGATTGACCTAGGAAAAAGGTTAAATAAATGTTGAGACTGAGGGCAATCATGGGTTCTTTAATGTTTTTCTCCAGACATCTCTGTGAACTAGGGAGGTGTGTGAAGTAATGAAGCATCTTTATCTCACAGACCACGGACTGATGATCACAAAGACTCACACAATGTCTACATACCATGCCCAAGCTAATTCAGATACCCTTGCAAAGCTAAAGAGGCCTACCCTGAAGGAGTTGCTTAAAGTCACAAAAAACACCAATATGGCACAACACGGAGCTGAACTCAGGAGTTCAGGCAAGAATCCAGAAGACTTGACAACCTTCATTAAGGTAGAAATGTTCAGGAAATGAACTCCAAATTGACAGAGCCAAAATAACATGGAAGCCTTAATATATAAAAAGCTTTCCGCTTACCTTTCCAATAGAAACTACTTCTAAAATACTGTTTTCCTTACGGATAAAGAATCTACTATATAACTGCTCCCAGAATTGTTTCATTTTAATCAAGGTGTTCTAAAACAGCAACAAAAGAGTAACTCCACTTCAGTTGTCACTTCCATCAAGGCACATGTCGTTAACCTATTGACATACCAATAACCTATTGGTTTGGCCTTTTCCTGATTCTTTCTGGAATATGTGTATTTGTCATCTTATTTCACTTTCTATTTGTATAGCACGACAGTAATAAAACTATTTTTGTGACAGCAGAGCTACTGTCCACACTGATAGCAGCACGTCCCCTGCAAGAAAATAACCACTTATGGCTTCAGCATTAGTAGCAAAACGTCTTTATAGGCTGTGATTTAAAAAATAACATTCATGCTATTTGCACTGCTTCCTTCTACTCTGGGGAGAAACTGGATTATCGCTTTCAAAGATACAAGGCCTCCTTATCAGTACATTTTTTTGTTGTATTATCACCATTTTCTGCACTTAAATCATTCCAGATTTTCCTACACACAATTAGGGCAAGATTCAGGTCCTTGCCAGTCTTTACAGATGAGTCTCCATACCTTATCAACTGTCAGCTAACCAGTGTACAATGAATTAGGTGTATCTATTTCTTTCTGTGCTTTTGTTTATAGCTCTTTGGAGATTTTGCCTGCTGTTGCCACTCACTCATACTCTTCCTTTTAAAAACCACTGGTCAAAATTCATCTATTTTATTTGAAGCAATAAAATAAAGATCTGAGGCATGATGTGGTAGAAACCTTGGCAGCAGAAGTGGCAAGCTTTATTCTGTAGTGGGCTGCTTTTTGGCTTCCTATACATGTATCCCACCTGAACCCTTGGGTTGTACATCATCCTGTTAGGTTGAGCTCCAGTTCCATTTACTTTGGTTGTCTTCCAGAGAAAGAATATGATCTTGAAAAATGCTCTTGAATCCTTCAGTGAGGAAAGAGGAACATTCAGATCCCATTGAAGTCAAAGGGAGGACACACAACCATTCTCGGGATCAAGTCCACATTAATCATGCTGCATCTACTACAGGTGCACACACGACAGGGCTATTTAAAAAGCTGCAGACAGTGACTCCAATTTGCTTAGCGGCTCCCCTTACTCATCCTACAGACAGAAAAGAGCAGCTAGGTTTATAGTCCTTAGAGTCCCCTCTGCCTGCAGGGCATCTACTCTGCAAGGTGAATTCCACTGAATAACTAAGTTGCTGTAAAATGAAAGCTACACCCTACCCACAGGACAGGGGGGACTTTTAAGACTCCAGGACTGTAGGAAGAAATTTGGTCTCCAACCAAAATAAAGCAAGGCTTTTCCCAAAGTGCTTAACTAAAGGGTATCCATGCCACACTTTTATTTTTCATCCTTCCTTGACCTTTAATTTAATGCAAGTACTCAAAATAAGCAATTTTAGCTGTGTTTTCTTCTCAACTTCTCCCACTTTGGGCCACACACACAAAGATCATTCTGTGACTTGACACCCCTCCTTTCTTAAAATCTTATGGTGAGGAGAAAAAAAAGGGATGTTATTTTAAACAACCTCAAACTAGAGTTTTTTGTCCATTAGGGTACTTATTTATCCAACTGTTTCAATTCTTGCCTTTTTTATATTGAAAATTATAGCTTTTATGGATTCCTGTAAACTTCTAGGTATGAAAATGGCTCTTTTTCAAAAATGTGCTTCGAGATCACTAAAAATAATTCACTTGCATTTTACATTTTCTTTGTGTGAAGTTTAAGATAATAATATGTCTACTTACTGCCCATCCCTATCTTTATTGATCTATGTCCTTTCATTTTTGATATATTAAAAGGAGTATTTATTGCTGATAAAACAGTAGTCGAGACGCATTAACAACCTTGTCACACAACAGGTACATCAACACTAGCATCATAAGAAGGTCCCTCATCCAACCTCGCCAACATCCACTAATCTTCAGCAGTATGTACCACTTCCGGAGGTAAGAAGATACAAGCAGTCCCTCTGGCAGACTGGCCTTTGAATGACAGGCTAAATTTGCCAGTGTATCTATTTGCCCCAGTTCAAGACCAGGTTTGTGATGGGTCATTACCTTCACAGCATTGATGCCACTGAACTCATATGATTTTGTTATATTCAACTCATGGTTGCACCTATCTGCAAATGCTCTGAATTAGTGATTTCAGATGGCTTTCTCTTATTACCAAAGCATCTTGTTTATTAAGCAAATTTCAGGTTTGGGGTCTCTTTCTGCCATAATATTTTATACTTTCATGCACAAAAGACCCCTCCAGCCACCAGATTCCATTTCTTTGTGGCAACGTAAGAGTAGTAGAGTTAGGATCACTGAACGTTGATGCCAGCTGCTTTTTCAGACTTGGTGACCTCTGATTGCTGAGACAGGTATATGGACAGCGCAGAACTCTGGGGCTCTACCTGCTACCTACTTGAAAACTGAACTACTGCAATGATACTCCCAAAGCAAACTTTACTTTGGTTTGGCATGAGGTACAAGGCAATTCAGAAACTGGCTCTCTCTGAAAGTTCCCCTTTCCTTGTTATTTCCTTCCAAGAATGTTAGAAAAAAAAAAGAGACTATTTTCCACTTTTAAATTGCTATTCACTCACCAAAGTGAATAGCCCTCATACATATTTCTTGTGAACACAGCTCATGAAACGTTAGTAAATTAAAAACAACCAAGATGGCAGCAGCCTCTCTCAAGGAATATATCATGACAGATGTAATATCCCAGAAAAGAAGCTTTCTTCTATCACTAATTCTGTCTTAAATCCTTCTGAAGGGGACATGCAAGGCTTCTACAGTAAATTACTGTCCACCAAGGCTGAAACTGACACAGAATTAAATAGTTTTTTTGACCAAATCTCTATCTCTATCTAAAAACTGTTTCATTGACTCCAGGATTCACACTAGTATCATATTTTACCATAAAGGTAGAATTTCAATAGACTTATAAAAAAGATCAGAATGCTGTTTTCTCCACAAAACACTTCTCTGCAGGGAATATATCATCCCAAGTAAATGTTTTGAAACAATAGACCATGCAAGTAGTTCAACAAGGTGAGTTATTTTCCAGTATATATGAACTAAATGCATGTTCATTAAGATAGACAGACTGAATGCTTTCTCAACAGGGACATGTATTGACACTTTTGGACAGTAGCAGCAGCCTTTGAATTTTCACTTCAACTACTGCTTAAAAAATGACACTGCCAGAAAGGAAACACCTACTGTGCACCTTCACTTGCCTTCTGATCCCTTATTAGTTAACCCTGAAGTGCATATGTATACAGCCTTAATCCCCAAGTGAGTATCTGGACCAGGGGAAATCTGGAATTAATTGCAAAGTATTTTGGTTACTAATGCAGCTGTTACAAGTGTTTAATTTGGCAAGGGAACAGAAAAGGCACTGCATACCAATTTCGTGAGCCACTGTAAAAGCTGCATGAAGGCCGTCATCTTCAATCACTGCACAGCTGCGCTCAGGAGAGCATATGGTCCCAACGTCTGCCATTCCCAGAGTATCACATGAGTGATGCCCACATAAATCCTGTCCGGGAAAGGAAAAAAAAAATCATTAAAATAAATTTTTACACCCGTAGGTAACAACAAGTTAGTCACCAGCCTTTTGCAAACAGCAGGACCAGGATAAAAACAACAATATTAGCTTCCATCTAAAGATCTCAGTGCACTTTAAAAGCATGATGACACAATTCCATCCCTGCTAGAGTCAGTGGGAGTCTTCTCATTGACTTTAATGGGATTCAGATAGAACCTGTAATTAATCATTGTTATTTAGATTTGTATTTCTGCAGTGCATGCACAGGCTCCAACTCATATTGAGCTAGGTACTGAACATACATGTAGTAGAAACATTTCTTCACTGATGATAAAAATAGAAGAGGGATTCTCTCTGTTTACAGGAGATGAACCAAAGCACAGAGAGAAAGCTTCAGATTCCTCTAACCAGAACATTACCTCTCTTTTCAAAAGACTAATCTTACACTTGCGCCTAAAGAAGTGAGATTGTTACATAGTAAAACCTCATACSACACCTGTAAAGCAGTAAAATGATTAATAATGTATTGCCCAACACACCAGGTATTTAAGCAGTTTTCAAAGATTGCTTAAGAGCCAGTGATAGGGCAGAGCATGAAAAGTCCCTTGATTTCTAGTCTTACTGGCACAACAACTGGATTACACGCTCTCTACCAGTAGGTACGGGATGTCTCTAAAAAGCATGCAGGTAACATTAGGGTTTTCTTTTTTTTGCCATTCCAGGACACAAACAATAAAGAAAAAAATAAAAGAGGAGCTTGGGTCAGACATACCATGTTTTAATAACCAGTAATAACTTCTCAGTGTTTCTCCTGAAGCAGAGGAAGAATACTAGTCATAATTGACTGGACATGTATATGCTTTTTGGTTGGGAGGGAAAAGTAGGCATCATGCCTATCTAGAACATACCTAAACATTTCATTGTGGTTGAATGAAAATGTCATTTTCAAAACATGTCAGTATTATCAAATGTCCTTATCAAAATGATCCCTCTGAGGACTACCTTTTTCCCCTCAAACGATAGCTTCCATGCATTGTTCAGACTCCCTTCCTCTCTTCAGATCTCCTATTAGAAAGCGTTTCTTTCATGAAGCCTTTCACAACTAATCCATCTCAATGACAGATAGCCTAAATGAGGCTCTTGGTCAAAAGTGTTCACTGACACACTCATGACAATTTCAAATTTAGATCAACTTGAAAATGCATGGATTGAAATCCCACTGAAGTTGAAAAAAACCCCACTGAGTTCACAGATACAGAACATCTCTTTACATAACAGAGAGAAGTCTAAATGGATATTTTTTCAAGATGAAATAAAGGAAATTTCAAGCTAAAATGAAGAAGTAATTTAGCAATACTACATAAAAAGAGCAGGAATTTCAGGATCAGTTCTTCTGCCTTCCAGGTATAGGGGTGTCTGGGAACTTTCTTCTGTAAGTCTAGTTAATGCCAAGATTTAAATGCTGGAATACCAATGAACAAGAAGAGAAGGAAGAGGCTTAAAAATATTTAAATTCCCAAATTTTCACAGGTATAATCCATGGGTTAAAAAAAAACCCTTACACTCTGTAAAAATACACATAATACACAAGGAATTTTACTCCAGAGCCCTCTCCAACCCTACTAGCTCCCACCCTTGATATCCTAGTAGGATATCAAGACTTTGCCCCAGACTTTGCCACTGGCTCTGTACGGGTTATCAGAAGGTACAGGATACGGATGCTCATTTTCAAGTACTTTTAAAAGGGATGTAATTTTTTTCAAGTTTTATTTGGGCAAATATAATTATTATCATTTTTAACATCTCTGGACCAATGTTGGAAGAGGTCCTAAGTGAGGTTATGTTACTACAGCGTCTAATCATCTGGGGCATATTTGACAGGGAAGAGGCAATACTTAAATTCCTATTACATTTGCTTAGGTTCATATCCATACAGCCCTTTATGCATCACTTCTGAATCTGGCCATTTGAATCTAAGGGTACATTTTACATACAATAATTTTAAGTAGTTTACCTACAGCAACATAGTTCAGGTAATAACACACAAAAAACCCACAGGGGCATAATATCAACATAAATATTTTTTACGGTGATACTACTGATCTTCTAGATAAATAAGTGTAAGCTATATAGGAAGTAAGATACCTTTATACCAGTGTAACTTTAACTGAATCCACACAAGCTGTTAAACTGAAATTCTTACACTAGTACCAAAAAGCACATAAATCAGAAAGAAAGCAGCTTCTTGGAGGAGGTCTAAATTACTCTCATGCAGATAGTGGCAAGGATGGTATAAAATACATTAATTTAGGCTCTCTCTCTACATGCAGTTTCTGAGCCATTTGGGCTACTTTTATATCTAGGGTGTCATTTTTACTTACATATTTTCATCAGTACTACTCCCAGTATGGGCACAATTATATCAGCACATAGTAGTCTTAGGCCAGTGCATGACTTAATTCTGTCTACATACAGGAAGAAGCTATGGCAATATCAGAACCAGCATTTACATGGACCCAACTGGATCTCATAATGATTGCCTTGATTTGATGACACAAGAATAATTAAAACGGTAGAGTCTTTCTAAGCAGGCAATTTCATAAACTTCTGTTAGAGCCAATTCTGATTGGATCTTTGGGTCTGCAAAATTATGACAGGGATGGTAACGGTAATCAGCCATTGATCGATCTTGGCTTGTTAATAATATTCCTCTCAAAATTCCCAAAGCTATGCACAGAGGCAGCATTACACCACCTTCATCAGACATCAAAAGACAGCTATGTATATATGCAAGCAATAAAGGATATAGCAATGTTTTGTTACTTTTCATGTTATATGTTACTGACACTACATCACTCTACATGCCCTGTTTTTCTCAGAATTTCAGTCACTTCATCAAATTGTTTCTCCATTTTCATGATTTCCCAAAGTATGACATATATCTAAACAGCTCAGCATCGTACTAATAACTTTCCAGGTAGCACTCATTTACATAACAGTTGGTTTGAGACAAAACAAAGCTTTACATTTTCTTTAAGTCCTTCATTAGGCACAACTGAACTTCGGGTCAGATAAAATGAATTTCTGGAAGGGCAGTATTACTTACTGGTCACTACAAGAAAATCCCAAAGCAGGAGATAAGTGGTTTTGAAAACTGCTTATCTGTAAAATTACCTAGCTCCTCCGACACCCACCGGGCAGCTGGAATACAGCTGTCCTCAGATGGTGGGAAGAAGGTGGAACCACAGATCCCCCGCAAGGGGGAAGAGAGGAGAAAAATCGCATGCGTACAGAGAGCTGTGGACGGTGATAGGGGAAAAGTGCCTTTCCTTCAGGCAGGGGAGTGAGCACACCTGCACTGCTCCCCCACCAACAGGGAGAGACGCAGGCGGACCTTGCAGCCTCCGTTTCTGAATTCGAGCTGGGCAGCTGTGCAGGTGAGTTGCAAAGGAGCCGGCATCTTGGAAATGGGGACTGGAAATATCTTCTGGTCTTAGCTTCTTTGTATGCAGCTGTTACTGGAGGAAAGTCTACAGGTTGCCCACCTGCAAACCGAACGGGGAATGGGTTGGCTAAGTTTTCAAAAGAGAGTGTGCACAGAGCTGCCTGGTTTTCTCTGCAGGCTTCAGTGCTCAGTGACTGCGCGAGGATGCATCTTTTAAGCTAATGCTGACATTATCAATATTCACTTAGGCAGATCGTTAAAGAGTCAGCTCCATTACGTTCTCAACTCATAGTCTCATTTATTCTCATTTTTTCTCGTCCCTCTACATGATTTGAGCTTAATATATTTCTATTTATAGGATCGCATGGCATATATTATACACATAATTTAAGCGTATCAAGTGGCATCTCTGAGACAAATATTCTGAAAATTTTGCTTTCAGGTATTTTCCTTCTTAACTCATCATTCCCTGGTTATATGGTCTTTCCCAACAGCGTGATTTTGAGCGATGTTATCGAAAACCACACCTGCTTACACTTCCACTGACTGAAATCTTTAGGGTAAAATTTCTTTTGACTTATTCTTCCTGCAACCTTACTGGCCACGGATGGTTTGTTACCAGCAACAATAACCACATTTTTAGCTTTCCTGAGCAGTCTTGGAAAGCAGTCTCAGACTCCTCTGAAGTAAAGTTTCTGGGAGTATGTTACAAGTTTTTATTGCCCTTGAAAATCATTTTTTTCTTAATAACAGGCCCTGATGTAGTGATGCCATCTAATAAGTCCATGTGGATCTCTTCAATTTTTCAAACTCCAGCAAATGCACTAAGAAAGAAGGGGCTCACATGATACTTAAAATTAGTTTCCAACCATTATTTTGCCATGGTGTATAGCTTCCATTTACAGAGTTAATCATTTTTTCAGATCTCATTTAATTGTCTCCAAATAGCAGTAGAAGCATCTAAGAATAAGCATTTCTCAATATTTCTGAAGAAGGAATGCAGAGTCTGGCCTTTGATCTAGATTACAGTAGTTTCAAAATAGAAGAATGAATAGCAAATGCATTTGCTACACAGGAGACAATAGATGTTAAGCCTTAAGCTTTGGCAAAGGAATGACTTAGGGAAAATGAGCTGTACATCATAAGACTGGTAGTTAATTAGACAGCTTATTGAAGGCCAAGTTTTCTTGGCATTCTTAAGTGCATCAAGAACAGCTGGCTGTCTGCCATATATACATGGCATTGCAGTGAATGAAGATAACTATCGTGGCTCCCTACTGAAGTGGTTCATTTATTTTACCTGGAATTCTTTGATTTGTGCAGTAGGCCTAAAAACAAGAAGAAACTGTTCAGTGAAACCTGATATTAGACCAGAGCCTGTGGACTGGATCCACAACAGGATTTAAGCACCAGCAGGGGCAGYTGAGTAGAATGGAAGCAATAAGTAATTGGCTCACATGTCCTCTGGTCTTTAAGCTACCTATCCTTCACAGGGTTTGCAGTGTGTGACCTTACAGGCCTGAAAGTGCCACAGTTTTACAGTGCTGAGCAGTTTAGCACTTAGCTTATGCTAGAGCCTGATTAGGGTCCCGATAGGTGATGTTTCCTCAGCCTTTGTCCCCCGAGGGAACCCAAACCGACAGGCATTTTCAGATCAGACCTAAAAGAAACTGGCAGGGTTAAGCTAACACAGTTGTACATTACCTTCTTTTAAAGCACAGCTAACAGCTTTTACATCTCAGTGCATTCGTTTGTTTGTTTTTTCTGGTTTCTTTACAATGGCCTAGTGGCTAAAGCCGTTGCCCAATAAGACGGTGATCTAGCTTCAAATTCATTTGAATGAGGGCACGTGGAAGCATGTTCCTTAGAAGAGAGTCCTAGCCACCAGGCGAGGTCTATTGCGAAGGTCCATGCACCTCTGTGCRTGCAGGGGCTTGGGGCTCCTGCTGCTGCCCGTGTGCCAAGGTTGCCAAGGACCAGACTGCAGCTACTGCTTACGGCACTTGGTGAGGGGACTTCATTTTTGGTCCTTATTCCCTAGACCGCTTCTGTATTTTACACTGAACAGTCCTTTGGCAAATTACAGAAACAGTCATCTTCCTATGCACTGGGAACACAGGCCTTGCTCTAAGTGAGGCACTCCAATCAGCAGTTTCAGGCCATGATTTCTCTCTTTCTCACCAAATGAATCTTGAATTACTTGCTAAATAGTGACACAGCTTCAGTTGGAGGGGTGGAAAGTTTCCTTAACACCTGGAACAGCTTCCAGCTTCTTGGTTAAGGACCTCTCTGGGGAGGTGGGCGATACAGACTTGAAATCCCTCAAGCGGAGGAAGGAATTAATACGACTTTCCAACTTCCTGCACAAGTGTTTCAACCACAGATATATAAAAGGAGGGTGGAGTCRCGTGGTATTTGGGATCTACAAATCTAGCCTCCTGTGCTCAACTGCAGAAAGTAGGTGAAAGTTTATTAACTTTTCAGAAACATGAAATGGCGCATTGTGAGAAAAGCGTTCATAAAAAGAAGATAGAAGGACTAAGGTTCATCCAAAGAGAAAGGATTACTGATGTCACTCCAGGAGTGCCTTATGTCTGGAAGGCAAAAAGGATGCAAAACTGAAATCAACAGTCCAAAAATCGTATACTGGTAGTTAGGGCTAACTGAACAAAGTAATTAGGGAATGATCTATTTTATCCCTCAACTGATAGCATGAAACTTAAAGAGTGACCGTAAGAGCCCAATTGGTGGAACGCTGCCCTGGAGGGAGCCTGCTGTGAAAAGCAGTGCTCCTGAAACGCTGGTGGGTTTGCTCATCGGGACATCCAGATCATGGCACCAGGGAGAGGGCCTGACCATCATCGTAAAGCAAGGAAGGACTCCAGCCAGGCTCCCTGAGACAACAGACAAGGAAAAACATTTAACTTGCCTAACCCATAATTCTTTTGTGGAGCAACTCCACACCATCTCCATAGATTAGTATGGACCATGCTCATTCTCCCACACAAATAAAGTCCCACTTTATTATTTTCCCAAAGGACATCTTCTAAATGTGTTAGAGTTGCAACAGGATTGGTGAAAAAGCTATGAAAGCGGGAGGGACATCACATTATAATTTCTTCATAGTAATAATAGTAAATATTAGTGAAATATATTCTACTGACAGTTGGTACAGTGACCTGTTTTTCTAATACAGGATAATAATTGGGATGATATGATAATATTAGGAAGGAAAACAAAGAAAAAAAAAAACAAAAGAACCAGAGCCAAAGAAAGCATGTGCTTTAATCAATGAAATTATTATCTACTGAGCTGAGATAATCCAAAGCTTGCTGTTAAATTTCAACAGCACTGTCAGATGGACAGTTAAACTAAATCACACACACAAGACCCATATAATTACTGTGTGGAAAAAGGCAGGACAGTGGCCTTTGGCTCTAGTATGGGAGCTTTTTTGTTAGATCCAGGCATGACGGTACTATTACTATACTAACAAGCACTTAGGAAAGTATTTTTTTCTTGTTCTTGTTGCCTGTATTTACTGTGAGAAATAACTATTTTAATTTTCATATACTTTAGAATTGGGGAGAATGGATAGGAAGAGAACTGGATTTTGTCCAAATGCTTTCAAAAGTTCACTCGAAATGTAACTAAGGGTTACTAATGAAACAGATTGGGTAAATTCTACAGGATAATTACAGAGAAGGTTTGACCTCAGGAAAGAACAGTTTTAGTTCAAGTGCAGTTTGCAATTCATATCTAATGGATGTTTTCACTGTGACAATTAATCTGGCATGCATTTTTTGMGTCAATAAATAAACTTAAGGCAGAAAATAACTGGCTTCCCGCTTCAAAGAACTGTTCACAATCAAAAAGCTTGAAATGGACCAAACTCCAAATTTGCTGTTGACTTCACTGACATTGAGAACAAAGTGAGCTAATCTCCAAGGGAAAGGCGGTCTACAAGCTCTTCTTCTTCCTTCCCATCACACAGCCACTCTTCTGCCTCCACACAGCGAGGAGGACCCACTTGGCCACCAGATGATGTAAATCCTTGCATCACCATATTCAGGTTTGTGTAAGACACACTGAGGATGCATGTGGCCTAACGATTTACAACTATTGTCAAGGACTCAACCATAAAGTAACTGAACAGCAGGGGATTCATGTATTCTCTGAGGCTGTTAAGACCAACCTGCCTTCATGAGAGCTCTTACAGGATTTATTGAAAAAATATCACTTTCAATGACAATTTGGTACTGATAACCCAGTCCTCTGTCAAACTTGATTCTGGTCATAGTGGGCAAAAAATGACAGCTCAGGATCACTGGGAAAATACATTTCTCTTCATTAGATTTTGAGAATTTAAAATAATCATCATGTAACCCAACTTAGTTTCTGCAGTATTTAGGGATATATAACTTCTGTGCCTATTGCAGGTTTTTACAATTTCCTATAAGAGTGATAATGCTGACATGTTACTGTAGTTTTTCTTGTAGTTACAGAGTACATGTACGACTCACTACAGCTAATGAATACAGTTATATGGTCCTTGCCATCATTGATAGCGATATATATTGGGAATCAATGTTAAAATAGTTTTAACACACTTTGCCTGCATTACCCCAAACTGAACTATGTCTTTATTTATTTACTATTTACTTTGTGTTCTGCAGCATGATTGCTTAAAAGTCCTTATCAAAAGACATATAGACTAAAAAAGTCTTTTTACATGGAAAATACTCGTAATATGAATGATGATGACCACAATTTGAACTACTGGCGCTAATTTTACAACAAAAGAGAGTCACCAGTATATTCAATCTATCAATGCTTATTAATTTATCTTTTGGTGTCAAAAATAGCATCCAAGTAAATGTTGCTCCAGAATGAAGATAATTATTATATTAGAGACCTGTATGGCAACAGGCATGCATAATTTAGATTCTAACTACACATAAACAGTTACATGCAGCTGAGGACATGTGTTCGGCTGACAAATGATTTGCAAATATTATTCTGTTGACGCAGAGACACAAAGTTCAAGGTGGCCTCAGTTAGTAAACAAAGATGGAAAATGTACCTCACACTTTAACTCCACGCCTGAAAAACAAGCCATTTAGAAAAAGACATCTGGATGTACAAAAATTAGCTTGACGGTATTCAGAGCCCATCAAAACACAGAGGGAGCCATGGCTTGGCGTCTAGTAGCTAAGCAACTAACTTCATACATTCAAAACATAGTTGTAAAAGTTGAATCCTCCTGCCAGTTGCTGTTACTCTCATTGAAAAGCTAAACTGGAAAAAATCTCTCTTTAGCTCAAAATGGGGCTGTTTTCTATGGGAAGCATCTCTGATCCTTCTTCATTCTTTAACCCCTTTAATGTTTATATTCTGATATGCACCAATATGTGCCATTTTGACATGTTGAGTGTAAGCATATAAAAATGGTGTGGATTCACACATACTCCCTACAAAGAACATCTGTGAATGCATGCAGTAAGAAACTACAGTCTTGCTCTTATGGAGTCAAACACCCCTCTCAAGCCACCCCAATGAGTTTGAAATACAAGGCCAAACAGTCTGCTTCTCCACGCAGCAAACCATTGAAGTAGATTAAGTTATACTGAATTATGCTGTTTGACAAGCAAATCCAGTAATTAAGCACGTTAAGATATAAACCAAGCAAATTGAAACCTATGCTTTCTTTCTTGCAAAGCATGTATGTCGTTAAGTAACTATGCAAACAATATTGGTATCTTAAGAGTGGAACGAGACCACAGGAACTGTGACATTCTGTTAATTTTGTTTACATCCAAATGAAGTAAGCCTACACACGTAAGAAGCATTACTCAGGAATCTCTGAAAGTAAATTACTGATTAGTGCACTCTTATTCTGGTGCGAGGGCATCCATGCAAAGAATTAAAGATAATGACCTGTAAAGCAAGTGCACTTCAAATTCACATTCCATCTTAATCCAAATTAACTTTCAAGTGTTGTTAAATAGCTACGCATTACACTCATTCTTATTAATTAATGTTAAGATTCACAATCTGCCACCCTAAGAGTCTCTGAATTGTAATGAACCCCATGGAAATAAATGGGAATACTGGCAGAGAAACACACTTTTTAATGAAAGAGTGATGGATTCTGGCCCAGGCTTAATTAATAACCCATTAAAAGGATTGTTTATAGCAAAAAGGAAGAGCATTCTTACCCAGCCTAGGTAGCCTGCTTTCATTCAGATTATAATGATAAAAAAATGAAAACTTGCAAATTGAACTGATAGGTTTTAAACTGCTAAAAAAGGTTCCTGCTGCACAAGTGATGCCTGACTGACACAGAACCTAATGTTTCAACTATTTACAGCTATAAAAGCAAGCCAGGAGCTTCCCCCCCTTCTGGAGCAACTCCTTCCACAAACCATCCAAAGCATCCTTTTTGGCAGCCTCCTATGATGTAGAAAAGCAGGAGAACTCAAACTAACGGAAAGTCATGCAGTTATTTTTTTCGTACTCGGGGAAGAAAAAAAACCCACCAAACCCAAACCACCGAAGGGATATTCTTACAGAAGAACCTCATTGCATAAACTCTGTCACATGTCTGCTAGAGCGATGTCCCTTAATGACCTCTGGCAAGTCAAATAATTAACAACCGGGCAGGCAGTGATGCACGGCTCTGCATGGGTAAGACTGGCAGGATCAGATCTGCAGCTGCTCAGGATGCCCATTTTTCACTCGAGGAACAAGAAAGAGGCTGCATCCCCTTCCCACCGCCCGATGCACTGAACTGGTACAGCTCTGTTTACCTGAGGTTTACATTTACGTCCTAGCCTTGAACCACAAGTGTTGTCGGCTTCCGGTTCAGTGAAGCTATTCTTTCATGCTGGGAAGAGCACGTCAGCAGACTCGACAAGAAAGTCGTGTGCTCTTTTAAGGTGTACTCCATCAGTTTTGCTCACAGCACATATGGGGGATTAATTCAGCCAGGGGAGCACTATCAGCTCTTGGTGTGGACCACCTCCCCAAGGGGAAGGGGGATGTGTGTGAAACAGCTCACTGGGAAAGGAAACAACGTCATCTCTCAAACAGAGATAAGTTAGGCGATTTCAGCCTAGTCCCTCGTGGCGACGTGTCTAGATCAGACAAATTAACACTGCTGCACAATCCTGGCAGAGGTCCCAGCACCGCAGTCACCAGGATGACCACAGACCTGTGCTGGGGGTCACCTTGCAGACGCTGATGGGGAAAGGCAAGGGGGACACAGTTTATCAGGTGCTCAACGCGCATCCGTTCCCGGCAGAGCCACATGAAGGGGCCCGTCCCCAAGATGCACAGCAACCCAACGAAAGGCCAAGGAGACGATGGGAGAGGCAACCTCTGGGCTCACTGGGTCCCTGCCGGCGTGGGCAGTGTGCAGGACTGGGCAAGCCAGATGGCTGCCGGGGCAGCCACGACACAGCGCTCGGGGACAACCACGGCCCGCGGGGGTGCCTCGGCAGCGGGGACGAGGCGAGGGGGGCCGACCTACCTCGCGGGTGAAGAGGATGGCGGCGTCGTAGTGCTCGTCATGGTCGTCGTCGAGGCGGTTGTGCTGGTGCTGCCACTTGCAGAAGTTCTTGAGGGTGGCRGCGGCGTTCCTGGTGACCTCCAGCTCCTTGTCCTTCTCGCCCAGCGCCACCACCTTCACCACGGCGAGCCGCACGTGGTTCTCCAGGCTGGCGTGGGCGTAGAGCCGCGAGGCGATGGTGGCCAGCGTGAGCAGGTAGTGCTGCAGCCCCTTCCCGTACTGCCGCCCCATGGAGGCGTCGGCCACCAGCAGCAGCTCCACCT